>NC_092693.1:36980028-37261329 GCF_964275005.1 Diadema setosum | reverse complement strand
ATAATTTTGCCCGATGCTCAAATCCTGATATATCTAACTGATCTGTTCAGATAGTTATTCAACAGGATTGAGCATTATGCGCCAAATTATACAGTGACATGAAACACTGGAAATTTCAAAATTTTTTTTGTACACGATCAATGGAAATTTGTGAGGTTATGATATGGTCAGCTCACTCATTTGCATATTCATATCCACTGTACAAGAACTGTTTTGCAGAAATTAGCAAAACTTTAAAATTTCATAACTTCCTTATTTTTCATCTGATTTCAGTCTAATTTTTACCACTGAACTCATAATATTCTACTCTTTTTTATCAGACTTATTTTTACCAGAGATTATTACCAGAGTATCTGATGTTGTGCAAATATGAAGCTATGACAAAAAGAAAAGAAGCATTTGATTATAAATGCTAAATGTTTCATAATGTGAAAATCTGTAAATCTGATATATTGCACAGAACATTTCTCATTTTAATACAGTATTAGATGAATAAATCATTCAGTAAACAAGTTTATTGCAATGGTGATATTAACGTATACCACAAACATGAAGTTATTGCCAACATACAAAAAAAAGCACAGTGACATTTGACCTTGACTATCATTACTATCACGCAAACAGTTGTTTAGTATTAGTTGCCAAACTCAAATACCTTCAGTATGGTAATGTTTGTAGACATCATGATGTTGTCTCATACGACACAGTCGCTGAAAAGGAAAAAAGAAACAAATGTGAACAAGGAAAAGTAGAAATTACGCGGTGCGTAATATATGTCCCCGCCGGAAGTAGCATTTAGTAGCAAAATGTACAATATAGGTAAAAAGATCAAGGTCAAAGGTCAAAGAAGTCAAAGGTCAAAATTCTATGTAGAAGTTTTGAAGCCCTCACTTAGTGCCATCACATAAAGCAAACGGAATCGAAATCGGGTTAGAAATGGCGGAGTAACATTTTGTAGCCAATGTACAATATAGGTAAAAAATCAAGGTCAAAGGTCAAAGAAGTCAAAGGTCAAAATTCTGGGTAGAAGTTTTGAAGCCCTCACCTAGTGCCATCACTTTAAGCAAACGGAAAGTTTTATGGATTTAAAATTGAAACTGCAGCTTCTTGAATCTTATGAGTAATCTTGTTTTTATCAAGGTTATGAAACAATATACACTCATTCATTGCTGCTTGTGTTGTATAATTTGATTGTTCTGTGCGATGCTAATTTTGTTTATAAAATGCCTCCATCATAAAGTGCTGAAGGAGGCAGTAGCAGTATGTTTTTGGGTTGTCCGTCCATCTGTAGTATTGATTTTGTGGACAGAGTAACCTAGGAAGCATTTGAGGTATCCCAATAAAATTTGCATTAGTATTTATGAGTGGACGAAGTTGTGCCTGTCAACTTTTTTGTGCACACACATGAGGTCAAAGGCATACCTGCCAACATTTCAAGATGAAATATCTTACTCGTGGATTGCAAAAATCTTATTTTATATGCAAACTGAAGTTAAAAATCTTACTTTCGGTCAAATCTTCAGAAAATACACATGAAAGGTATATCTAAATATTTTTTTAAAATCTGATTTCTCTGACAGAAAATCTGATTTTGCTATTTTTAACGTAAAAAATCTTACTGAATCTGATAAAATCTTACTAGTTGGCAAGTATGCAAAGGTCAATGATCGAGGTCACATTTTTAAAATTTCACTATTCTCCCCCACATCTCTTCAGTAAAGGTATTTTCATGAAACTTGGTGTATACATACACATGTATTACCAGATAAAGATTCTCTGGGGAGAGTTTTGGGCCAGGAGGCAGAAGGTGGAATGTCAAAGGTCAAGTGTAAATGCTAAGAATGTACTTTTTATCTTCCATATCTTGGAAATGGTTCAAGGTGTCTTCATGAAACTTAGTGCATATGCATTTTCTGCCTGACAATGATTCTCGTGGGAATTTTGGGATGGGTGAAAGGTCAAAGATCAATGAGAATTTTCTCCATATCTTGGAAATGGCCCTAGGTATCGTCATGAAATGTGATACATATACATGCAGATGTATGCATGTAATGCCTGGCAATAATTCTCTTTGGGAATTCTGGGGTCATGGGGTGAAAGGTCAAGGATTAAAGGTCAGGTTAAAAGGCTAGAATTCTTTTAAGTGCTTAAATTACACTATTTTCGCCATACCTTGGACATTACTCAATGCATACACTTAGATATTGTAGGTTTAATACATCCATTACTGCACAATGATTCTGTTGGGAAAGATTCAGGCCATGGGGTCATAGGTCATGTGAACATCTTAAAATGTCACTCCCCCCCCCCCCCCCCTTTTCATGTTTCCGCCACGAAGTGGTGCCGGAGGCATTATGTTTTCAGGTTGTCCATACGTACGTACGTCTGTACGTACGTCCGCACTTCCGTCCGCATTCGTTTACGCGATAACTTGAGTAATATTGACTGGGATTTTACCAAACTTGGTCCAAGTATAAAGTATGATGGGACAATTACTTGATTAGTTTTTTAGAGAAATCGGACAGAGGTCAAAGGTCAAAGATCAAGGTCAAATCCTAAAATTTATCTGTTTATGTGATAACTCAAAACTGGATGAAGCAGCTTTCACCAAACTTGGTCCAAGGATGATGTATGATAGGGCAATTAGTTGAGTAGATTTTAGTGACATTGGCGAAAGGTCAAAAGGTCAAGGCCAAATGCTAAAAATGTTGCTATTTCCCCCATATCTATGCAATGCCCGAAGGTATTTTCTTGAAACTTAGTGTAGACATATATACTACTGCGTAAAGATTCTCCAGAGAGAGTTTCATGTCATAAGGTCAAGGGTTAGGTGAAAATGTTACAATTTCACTTTTCTCGCAAATGGTTCAATGTACACTGTATTTTCATGGAACTTGGTACATATGCATGTACTGACTGGCAGGGATTATCTAGGGAACTTAGGGGTCATGGGTCCATAGTCAGGGGGTCAAAGGTCAAGGTCAACTCCTCAAAATTTTACTATTTCCCTCATATACTAGTATATGCAATGCTTGCATTATTAGTTTTAAAACTGAATATATGTGACCCGCTACAACAAAATGATCCTAAAGTCGGGCGAGGTCGATTATTTGAAAATTGCATGACAAAATTCCCTAATCTTTCTGCTTTAAATTGATATATAACTCATGTTATAAAAATAATCGGCTGCGGAGATATCGATGTTTAAAAGAGAGCATGTCGAGACGTCTGGGAAATCACTGTTTCGAAAAAAACGCCCTGAAAGTTTTCCTTGCGACGCAATCGCGATCAAGGGACACGCAAGTTAGTATTCACCTACGGACAATAGAAGGTAAACCCTAGCAACCCCCGAAATGCTCATTCAAGCACAGCGTCGGCCGTCTCCTCACCGACCAATCAGTGACCAGGATGCCAGGAGAAGCGGCTGGGCATAGCGCACCCCGCCCGCACGCAGCTCCAGTCGACTTGGCAGTGTGCGAGCTTCACGCTTCGGTTAGCGGCAAGCAGCAAACTGACCAATGAGATCACTCCGGTCGTTGTTAGGGGCGGAGCCTATCTGTGGCGCTCAATCCAAATTTTCGAACCAGTTTCTGCTTCATTGAAACGCCAAAAAACATGGCCCAGATAAACGCTATTTTTTGGTCTTTCCTTTCATCATTTTGCTTCAAAATTTCTACAGATGATAGAAGACATGTCAGACTCCAATAATATGTCAAAATTAGAAAATCGTAAGTTTTGACCAATTATGATGGTCTGACTTCAAACTCGATTTTCACGGCTTCGACCGTGCGCGACTTTAGGACCTTTTTGTTGTAGCGGGTCACATATACATGTATTACCTAATAATGGAGATTCGCTGGGAAATTTCCAGCCAGGTCAAAGGTTCAGGGTCAAAGGCCAGGTTTAAATGCAAAGAAAAAATCTATTTTGTACTGTAATTACACTCTTTCTTTCTTCATACCTTGAGAATTACTCATTGCATTAAATTATAAAAGGGTCAGTCAGAAGTCAAGTAAAAATCCTCAATTCCCCAAATATGTGTACCTGCACTCTTAGACAATTATAACAAACCCAGTTCAAGGAAAGTGAACATTCAAGATATTTCTGACAAACCTGTCATTTCAATATTTTGCCAGTTATGTGAAACTGTCATCACACATTGTGAAGACATTGCACTTTCAACTTTGTTCACCGTAGTATCAGATATTGTTCATATTGGTTCATGGGGATTCCCCACCACTGCAGTCATATACATGTAGCACTCAATGCAAGTTGATCAGGGCCCCGTTTCATAAAAAGTTGATAAGATAACAACTCTTGCTGGAATGTCAATTGTCATGGTAATGACAAGAATGCAGCTTCCTGATTGGCTGTTGCTATGGGAAGTTGTCATTCCAGCAAGAGTTGACATCCTAACATCTTTTATGAAACGGGGCCCAGACACGATAGAAGTTATTGACTTTCATGTGACTCTGGGCTGAGGCAGCATATTATTCCACATTAAGCAATGAAAAACTTAGTGAGATGATATCCATGACTGCTGCAATTTATCATCATGCTAGCTCAACCCAAAGTGAAAATCTTTACCATGTCAGTGTGTTTTTAATCTATATTAATGGTACCATCATGTAACATGGGAGTGGGGGGAGGGGAGGAGCGGCATTTTATGAAGCGTTTTATCAGATTTTTATTTTTTTTTCTGACAAATTTGTTCTCAGCCAATCAGACACAAAGATTTCAGTAGCTTTAACTATTTGTCAAATAAAATGTCTGACGAAATGCTTCATTAAATGCCCCCAGCGCTGCCTTATAGCACTCATATTTTCATGTAGCTGGCATACATTATATTAGTCTATTTTGCAGATTGCATTGTATATGCAGTCATGCAAGATTGACTCTATTGTTGAAGTAACAAAGGTACAGTATGTCATGCTCCAGTTACTACTCATACGCCCCCTAACTCTATAAGACAATGTAATGCATTGCGATGACTCTGATTGCTGCAGATACAATGTACACTGGTGTGTATCTCATATGGCCATGGAGCTGGATTTCGGGTTGGAGGCATCCCACATGCAGGTGTTTGACAGCTATTGTTCCACAACATAGCTAAGTTTGCAGCAGCCAGCGTATGTATAGGCAGGCTCACAAGAAGTGAAGCTGCCACACCCTGTCCTGCCACCAGACAGACCAGACGCTGCAGAGCCTTGTCTAGCAGTGATGCCACAACTGGGGTGTCCAAGGCCCAACTGTAAGTTTCCGTTTGTCTTATTTATAAATTTTGTAGTATGGATAATGGTTTGAGTTTGCTCAGATAGTAATTGGTACTGTATAGTTATATTTCTGGCGGTAAACCGTATTCTATAATTATTGATACCCGGACAGTTTAGAAGCCCCTCCTTATTGTCTGCAGTTGTGATATGAATACAGTTTAAGTTAATTTAAGAAAGTTGATATAGGGTTTTTTGTTTGTATTCAAGTTTGATATGAGGAGGACTGAAGATAATAATTGTAAGGAAAAGGAGTAATTTTGATAGCTGAAGTTTGGAGTACAGTGTATAATACGCGGAATTATGTCCCCGCGTAGTGAATTGTAGTGATGATGATGATGTGGATTTAACGGTTTGCTGTATATTTTGAGATTAGGGTACATTTGAGAGGCCCTTGTGATACTTCTGTATTTTTTATATAAATGGTTAAAATAGGCTGTTTGAATGTATATATAATGCCCTCATTATGTTTGCGAGTTGATGACGGCAACAAGGTAAAGGTATTACAGAAGTGGATAATTATTGTAAGACAGTTGTCTCGTAAGATGTTGTTTGTAATATTTTTCCAGACGGCTGTTAAGGGTATAGTGGAGCTTCGTCCACATAAGCTCACACAATCACCGGGTCGAGACTCCACAGGTGTCCCGTTTGCCCGGATTTCCCTCGCCGAGTTCGAGACGCACCCCCTCCACAATAACGCCGGTTACACGGGGCTGGATCCGTCGCCTTCGCTGAACCGCGGTCGACCGGTCGAAGGACGTCGTTGTCGCCCCGACACATTCTCCAAGCGCTTCGCGTTCGCCATCTCCAAGGACGTCGCATATGGAGAACGCCGATTCGCGAAGCAAAGTCAGTATGACAACATTTCCCAATAGATGATAAACCGGAACCACAAGTTTTTATTGGACTGAACTCTGAACGCTGACCGACATTATGGTCAGGGATATCTTTTGTTGTGGCAGGCCACATACCCACGCCGTCTCATAAGTCAATATTGTGAGAAGTGTTGTAATACTTGGTTACTCAGTTTATAAGTAGGAAGATTAACATTGAGAGTTATTAGTTTTGGAGTTAGAAGGTTGTTAGTATGTGATATATTGGATAACAGTCATTAACGATAATCTGCGAGATATACACATGTTTAAGTTCTGAGCTCAGAAGATCATTATATTGTACGACCGGATGTATGATTTGAAGACTTAATTACACTTTAATAAATGCACACATAATTTTAATGGTACTTTATCTCTTCTTATATTTCATTTCGGGTGATCAAACTGCCTCATCTAGACCAATAAGCTAGTTCACGTGTAACACACTGTGACAATTTGGGGGCACGTCCGGGAGTTGTTTGATCATAACTTTACCCGAGTTTTGATGTATAATTGAAGGACCATTGTACTGACGTATTTTTGTAACCATTTTCTAAGTTGCAGTTAGCAGAAGGGCTCTTGCAAGTACAGCTGGCCTAGCGGAACCACGGACACGCCAGTGCACCATCACTGCTAGCATCCGGCACGCGCGGCAAGGACAAGCGCAAGCAATTAGCCCACTTCTGTCATTGGTGAGTTACCAAATTATGCAAGAATTGCTAACAATTGCGTTAGTTAACATAGTTTTTTAACACCTGATTGTGGGACCCCCAGGGTACAAAGTGAGATATTCATAATTTAGCTGGTATAAGTGTAATTTGTAGGGTTCATCATGGGTACTAAATGGTTCGATATTGGAAAGGAACTGGGTATGTCAGGGGAGGACCTTCAAAAATTTGTAGACACTAGGGAGAAGTTAGAAAGAGATGAACGTCAGGCAAATAGGGAAGATAGAAAACAGGAGGAGAGGATCCGAGAGAAAAAGCTTGAGCTGGCACGCATACAAAATCAGAGACTTTCTGAGAGTATGGATAGCACGGAGCAGGAAAACAGCCGTCGTTGGGCACCATCCCCTAAACACCCCCCTTTTTCAGAAGGGAAAGATAATATGGATGCGTATTTAAGCCGATTTGGAAAATACGCAGATAGTCAGTCCTGGCCGAGGACTAGTTGGGCAATCAGTCTTAGTGCACTGTTGCAGGGCAAGGCCCTTGATGTGTATTGTAGGCTTCCAGTTGATAAAGCCGATGATTATGATGCTCTAAAAGAGGCACTGTTGAGGAGGTTTGAACTTACCTGCGATGATTTCCGCAAAAAGTTTCGGTACTCTAACCCAGAGCAGGGAGAGACACCCAGCCAGTTTGTAGTTCGATTGGAACATTACTTGAGTCGTTGGATAGAATTGTCTGAGACAAAGCGGACATATGAAGGCTTAGTAGACATGTTGTTGAGACAGCAGCTTCTTGATAGAGGGGGAACCCCTTTGGCATTGTTTCTCAAAGAGAGGAAACCCAAGACTCTTTCCGAGATGAGTAGCCTGGCAGACACGTATGTACAGGCGCATGGTGGTCATTTTGGTGTCGCTAAGTTGAGTAAGGGTGACAAGAAGGCCAAACCACTAACAAGTAGACCCCCTAACCAGTCTAGTGAAGGGCAAAGTCGTACAGGGAATCCTAGTCGGAGTCTGCCTACGAATAGGCGTAGAGTTGGTCCATGCTTCATCTGTGATAAGATGGGTCATGTAGCTTCTAGGTGTAGACTGAAGCCTCAAGCTGCTAGTCTTGTTAGTACGCAAGGTCATAGAGGTCGCAAGCAGAGTCCGAGTAGGCAGTCAGATAAACCCCCTACGAAGGATACGCCCCCTGAAGTTGAGAGTGCTCAGGCGTCCTGTCCGACTTGTTCCCATGCTATGCAAGATAGTAGTCATAGGCGCGAAACAGGCGGGCTGTTGTTAACCTCATTTGATAGCCAGGAAGTTAAGGGAGAACCAGCTCCCAGGGCAAGGATTAAAGAAATCCCATTGATGTGTGCTCTCCGGACTGGATTGCAACCTTGTCGTGGTCGGAGAGCTTGCGTGTCTCAGTGACCCCTAGAGCTATGCCAGCTGGAGATTTATCTCCTGGTAGGGCCACCCAAGCTGGACAGGTCGAAGGGTAGAGACGAGACGAAAAGCAATCCACTGGTCCTCCAGGTTGGGGGTTGGGCACAGGGCTAACAACCCTGTCCTGTAAAAAAACAACTTGTTACGGAAACAGCAACGAACAAAACCAAGAACTTCAGGCGCGATGGGCTTCCAACTTCATCAACAGATGTATTTATGAATGGCAGTGGTGAAAGCCGCAAGGAAGCCACTGGCAGGAAAACGGAAGTTCTAAATGCCAAACGTAGTACTAAGATAGGTTACTGGAATGTGAGGACACTGTACGAAACAGGAAAGCTGGCACAAGTGACAGCAGAAATGAGAAGTTATCAGATAGATATTCTTGGCATCAGTGAATGCAGATGGACAGGATCTGGTAAGATTACCACCAACAGTGGAGAGACTGTCCTGTACTCTGGGAGAGATGACGGCCAACATCGTGAAGGAGTTGCAGTTATATTGAAGAAAGGAGTTGAAAACTGTATTTTGGAATGGAAACCTGTGAGCAGTAGGCTGATCAAAATTAGACTGAAGGGAAAGCATATCAATGCCTCAATTCTTCAATGTTATGCTCCAACCAATGATAGTGATGATTCTGTTAAAGATGATTTTTATGAGCAACTACAAGCTGAATTGGACAGAATTCCTAGACACGACATGAAAATTGTAATGGGGGATTTGAATGCAAAAGTAGGTAATGACAACACCAGCTTTGAAAGAGTTATGGGCAGACATGGCTGTGGAAACATGAATGACAACGGTGAAAGGTTGCTCGATTTCTGTGCAACAAATGATTTGGTCATAGGAGGGACACTTTTCCCACACAAGAACATCCATAAGCTGACTTGGATCTCACCAAATGGCAGAGACAGGAACCAGATCGACCACCTCATAATAAATGGTACATGGAGACACTCGCTCCTTGATGTCAAAGTGAGGAGAGGAGCAGATGTTAGCAGCGACCACTATCTTGTAGTGGCATCATTAAGAGTAAAACTTAGGAGAGCAGGCACCAAGAAAACAGGAAGGAGACAGTTTGATGTTCAAAAGCTCAACGATCCCAAGACCAGATCTTCTTTCATTCTTCAGCTGAGGAACAGATTTCAAGCCTTAGCAGATCTTGACGACACCGATAGGGAAATTGATGAAATGTGGGAGAAAACTAAGACGACATTTGTTCAGACAAGCGAAGAGTGCATAGGCTACAAAGGAAAGGAAAAGAAAGAATGGATTTCAGCAGACACATGGGACACCATCAAGAAACGGAAAGAGGTAAAGAAACTTGTAATTAATACAAAGTCAGAACGGTTAAAGAAAAAGTATAATTGCAAGTATCAGGAAATGAATAGGACAGTCAAGAGAAAGGCAAGAGCAGATAAAAGGAGCTGCTTAGATGGTCTAGCATCTCAAGCAGAAGATGCCGCGAAGAAAGGGGAGCAAGGTAAAGTTTACAAACTTACCAAGATAATTAGTGGAAAGTGCAGCAGAATGTTGAACAACGTATGGAGGTCAAAACAGTATAGCACAAGAACAAAGCTGAGGCTATACCAAAGCTGTGTCCTCTCCACTTTGTTGTATGGATCAGAGTGCTGGAGAATGACAGAGAGAGACGTCAGAAAACTGTCAGTCTTCCATACACGAAGCCTCAGAAGAATCCTTCAAATTTTCTGGCCCAATAAGATATCTAAAGAAGAACTGCTCTCCAAATGCAACCAAGAAGACATGAGTACTATTGTTCTGAGACGACGATGGAAATGGATTGGGCATGTACTCAGGATGGATGCTCAAAATATCACTCGTGTGGCACTTCACTGGACACCCGAAGGGAAGAGAAAGCGGGGACGTCCCAAGACCACCTGGAGAAGAACAGTGGAAGGAGAATTAAAGGCCCTAAAACATACTTGGGGATCTATCCAGAAAATCGCCCAGGACCGTCAGAAGTGGAGGATGTTCGTTGCTGCCCTACATGCCAATAGAGGCATAATGGGCAGTAAGTAAGTAAGTAATTGATGTGTGCTGCATGTCAGCGTCATTGGCGGAGTCAGTTACCTGTAGTAGATGGTAGGATTGGGTCCACGAAGGTAGCTGTGCTTCGTGATACGGGCTGTTCGGGTGTAGTAGTGAGGAAATCTCTTGTGACTTCTGATCAGTTCACAGGCAAACATAGACAATGTCTTTTGATTGACGGAACTGTGCGTCAATTCCCTGTGGCGCGCGTTCACATTAGTTCCCCATTGTTTGTAGGCACTACAGAGGCCTTATGCATGGAGACGCCGGTCTTCGATGTCATAATAGGTAACACTGAGAATGTTCACTCGGTCAGTGACCCCCATCCAGGTTGGAAGGATGATGATGTCATATGTGATGGTAGTACTAGTACTAGTGTAGGCATGGCTGTGCAGACAAGATCTCAGAGTCGGGAATCTAAGCGCCCGCAACGCCCTCTTGTTGTTCCATCGGAAATCCCAAATGTATCCCCTGAACAAATCAGGCAGGAAACGGCAACCGATCCCACTTTGAAGAAAGCCAGGGAGCTTGCTCAGGTTAGGTTGTCAAATGAAGAGAGGAGAGATACACACTTCGTCTTCGAAGACGGACTGTTGTACAGGATATTCCAGCCTAAAAGCCAGACTAGTAATTCGGTGAAACAGTTGGTAGTGCCGAGGCCATTTCGAAAGGCAGTGTTGTCCCTTGCTCATGAAGGTATCATGAGTGGTCATCAAGGCATAGGTAAGACTACAGAGAAGGTTTTGTCTTGTTTTTTCTGGCCTGGCATTCATGCTGATGTTGCTCGTTTCTGTCGCTCTTGCGATATTTGTCAAAGGACGGTGCCAAAGGGGAGAGTTCCCAAGGTACCACTTGGTCAGATGCCAGTTATTGACACACCTTTTCTCCGAGTAGCTATCGATATAGTAGGTCCTATCCACCCCACGACGACCAGGAAGAACCGATACATCCTGACGATCGTCGACTATGCATCTCGATATCCGGAGGCTGTTGCACTACCCAACATCGAAACTACCACAGTAGCAGAGGCTATGGTCGAGGTGTTTTGCCGGGTAGGTGTGCCTCAAGAGATACTAACAGACCGAGGTAGTCAATTCAAGTCTGACATGAGAGAAGTTAGTAGGTTACTGTCCATTCGACAACTAACCACCACCCCATACCATCCGATGTGCAACGGATTAGTCGAAAGATTTAACCAGACGTTGAAACAAATCTTGAAGAGAGTCTGTGCTGACCGTCCTCACGATTGGGACAGATACTTGGGACCAGTGTTGTTTGCATACCGGTCCGCCCCCCAGGCTTCGCTTAGTTACTCGCCATTTGAGTTGATCTATGGTAGGCAGGTGAGAGGTCCCCTAGAGATTCTGAAGGACTTGTGGAGTGGTCAGACTCATGACCCAGAGTTGAAGACCACGTACCAGTACGTTGTCGATCTCAAAGAGAGGCTGAAGAGTACGCTAGCAGCGGCTCACGAGGAACTACGTAGGGCAACATCCAGGAATGCAAAACACTACAACGCTAGGAGTAGGCAGCGTAGATTTAACCCGGATGACAAAGTACTAATCCTCCTACCCACTGATCACAATAAACTTCTCCTACAATGGAAAGGCCCATTTAGAGTTGCACACAGACTTGGTGACAATAATTATTGTCTAGATGTCAATGGAAAGATGAAGACTTTCCACGCCAACCTGTTGAAGAAATACACAGAGAGAGTAGACATGAGTAAGATAACCTCTAATCATGTGAATGAAGGTTCTGATGTGTATGCTGCAGGGATGTTGGAAGTCGTCGCTCAGGCTACAATCGTCGACCAGGACGACGCCGACGACGCCGACGACGAGGTAGTCGGACCTCCAACCCCCAGCCCCATGACCGTACAAGTCCCAGTCCTAGAGGCAAACGAGACTGTAGAGGACGTAAAGTTCGGACCAGACGTGGAGGCTAAGCAGCAAGGCCAGATAAAGAGGTTGATGGGTGCGTATAGGGATGTCATGACTGACCTCCCGGGTAAGACACACCTAGGCAGCCACTCAATCCGGCTGACATCAGATGACCCGGTCAGACAGAAACCGTATCCTGTCCCTCATGCCCTCCGCGACGTGATTGAAGAGGAAGTTGAGAAGATGGTCGAGCTGGGAGTCATAGAAAAGTCTAACTCCCCATCGTGAAGAAATCTGACGGCAGTAATCGCTTCTGCATCGATTTTCGACGGCTGAATCGCGTCACTGTCTTCGACGCCGAACCTCTTCCCAACGCAGAGGAAATATTCGCCGGACTGTCAGGATCACACTACTTCTCCAAAGTGGATTTGAGTAAGGGATACTGGCAGATCCCTCTCTCAGATGACGCAAAGGAGAAGACAGCATTTCAGACTACAGATGGGCTGTACCATTTCCGCGTAATGCCTTTTGGGCTAGTCAACGCACCGGCCACGTTCAGCCGAGTGATGCGGAAATTGCTGGCAGGCATGAAGCACGTGACAAACTACTTGGATGACATCCTCATACACACACGGACATGGGAGGAGCACCTCGATACACTACGCGAGTTGCTTCGACGACTGAGAGCAGCAAGACTGACTGCTCGCCCCAGCAAGTGTCAACTTGGTTGCAAACAAGTAGAGTTCTTGGGACACCTCGTGCAACACGGAAAAGTCCAGCCCATGCTAGACAAAGTGGAGAAAATCCAGAACGCGACTAGGCCAGAAACCAAGAAACAGCTGCGAGCTTTCATAGGTCTGGCTAGTTACTACAGACGCTTCATCCCAAATTTTGCGTCGATCGCAGCACCCCTGACTGACAAGACGAGGAGCCGAGAGCCAAGGCAAGTACAGTGGACTGAGCGTGAAGAAGAGGCCTTCATGCAATTGAAGGGTAGTCTTGTAGAGAGCCCCATTCTCTGTCTACCCGATGTCCAGCGAAGATTCATCGTTAGGACAGACGCCTCATCAACTGGGCTCGGAGCTGTTCTCCTCCAAGAGCACGATGGAGAGAAACATCCAGTCGCCTATGCGAGTCGTAAACTCTTGGCTCGAGAACAAGCCTATTCCACGATCGAGCGAGAATGCTTGGCATTGGTGTGGGGAATTCACAAGTTCCAAACGTACCTTGAAGGCACTGAATTCACCCTTGAAACCGACCACCAACCTCTCCTCTATCTCAACCGTACCAAATGCATCAACAGCAGAGTGATGAGATGGGCTCTCGCCCTCCAACCATTCCGCTTCCGCATCGAAGCCATTCGTGGCTCCGACAATGTTGGAGCCGACTTCCTAAGCAGAAGCTGAATTTCTCTGTATTGCCCCATTCTCTGTTTTGAATGCATCTAATGTTTACATTTTGGCTAAGGTATATCAATTAGTGTGATAGAAATATCTTAATTTAGTTTAGGGGAATATATATCTTCCCAGGAGGAAATTTTAATTATAACCTTTTTTTTTTCATTAGGCATGAAGAGTACATGTCAGCCTTAGGACGAAAAAGCGTCACTTTATTTCATTTGACAGGTTACAGGGAGAGAAAAGCATAACAAGTGAAATTAACTTTTATGTTGGGTTTGATAAAATAGTGAGAGAAAATAATTCACTCATAGTGAGTGAAAATAGCTCTTCCGTTGGGTCTGGCAAAATGTGATACATTTTCTTGAAATGGGGGGTAGTGTAAGGAGTTGATTTAAATCTAATTTAAATACCCTCCAGTCTGGGAGGAAGTGAATTTGCATATGAATTTAGTCGGGTTGGAGGCATCCCACATGCAGGTGTTTGACAGCTATTGTTCCACAGCATAGCTAAGTTTGCAGCAGCCAGCGTATGTATAGGCAGGCTCACAAGAAGTGAAGCTGCCACACCCTGTCCTGCCACCAGACAGACCAGACGCTGCAGAGCCTTGTCTAGCAGTGATGCCACAACTGGGGTGTCCAAGGCCCAACTGTAAGTTTCCGTTTGTCTTATTTATAAATTTTGTAGTATGGATAATGGTTTGAGTTTGCTCAGATAGTAATTGGTACTGTATAGTTATATTTCTGGCGGTAAACCGTATTCTATAATTATTGATACCCGGACAGTTTAGAAGCCCCTCCTTATTGTCTGCAGTTGTGATATGAATACAGTTTAAGTTAATTTAAGAAAGTTGATATAGGGTTTTTTGTTTGTATTCAAGTTTGATACGAGGAGGACTTTTAAGGGTGTGTACAGTTCTGGTTGAGGTGAGGATTTAGCTTTTAACGTTTTGCGAGATATTCAGAAACCACTCTATGAGATGTCACAGAGCATGCAATTCTAAGGGGTATCAAAAGTTTATTTGATGAAAATTGGTTTTGGAATGGCTGAGATACCCCAAAACAGGGTGAAACAAAGAGATCCTAATAAAAGGCGTGGCCTGTCGCCTTTTACTATTATCACTTGTTTGGATATCTCGGCCATTTGAAAACCAATTTTCATCAAATAAACGTTGAATCCTTCTTATAATTACATGCTCTTTCATATTTCATAAGAGGTTTCTTATTATCTCACTTAGGAATGTTATAAACCCCGAGTCCTCACCACAACCAGTACTGTACAGTCCCTTGAAGATAATAATTGTAAGGAAAAGGAGTAATTTTGATAGCTGAAGTTTGGCGTACAGTGTAATACGCGGAATTATGTCCCCGCGTAGTGAATTGTAGTGATGATGATGTTGTGGATTTAACGGTTTGCTGTATATTTTGAGATTAGGGTACATTTGAGAGGCCCTTGTGATATTTCTGTATTTTTTATATAAATGGTTAAAATAGGCTGTTTGAATGTATATATAATGCCCTCATTATGTTTGTGAGTTGATGACGGCAACAAGGTAAAGGTATTACAGAAGTGGATAATTATTGTAAGACAGTTGCCTCGTAAGATGTTGTTTGTAATATTTTTCCAGACGGCTGTTAAGGGTATAGTGGAGCTTCGTCCACATAAGCTCACACAATCACCGGGTCGAGACTCCACAGGTGTCTCCTGTTCAGCCGCTGCCTGGCCTGTTTGCCCGGATTTCCCTCGCCGAGTTCGAGACGCACCCCCTCCACAATAACGCCGGTTACACGGGGCTGGATCCGTCGCCTTCGCTGAACCGCGGTCGACCGGTCGAAGGACGTCGTTGTCGCCCCGACACATTCTCCAAGCGCTTCGCGTTCGCCGTCTCCAAGGACGTCGCATATGGAGAACGCCGATTCGCGAAGCAAAATCAGTATGACAACATTTCCCAATAGATGATAAACCGGAACCACAAGTTTTTATTGGACTGAACTCTGAACGCTGACCGACATTATGGTCAGGGATATCTTTTGTTGTGGCAGGCCACATACCCACGCCGTCTCATAAGTCAATATTGTGAGAAGTGTTGTAATACTTGGTTACTCAGTTTATAAGTCGGAAGATTAACATTGAGAGTTATTAGTTTTGGAGTTAGAAGGTTGTTAGTATGTGATATATTGGATAACAGTCATTAACGATAATCTGCGAGATATGTTTAAGTTCTGAGCTCAGAAGATCATTATATTGTACGACCGGATGTATGATTTGAAGACTTAATTACACTTTAATAAATGCACACATAATTTTAACGGTACTTTATCTCTTCTTATATTTCATTTCGGGTGATCAAACTGCCTCATCTAGACCAATAAGCTAGTTCACGTGTAACACACTGTGTCAGATCGGATGCCCCACTCTTTTGCATGAAATATAAAGTGGGAGAAAAGTGGCAGCAACAACATAAAGACTTTTTGTTCTTGTTGCTTTTTTTTTTTTTTTTGCTTGTCAGACGACTTTCGGCGGAAAATCAGACCTTAAAAGTATGAAAACATTTTTTTTTTGAAATATCTGTGAGAGGGAGCGGAACGACCGAACGAGGGAAGGGTGTGTATGGGGGGGGGGGGGGTATCCCTCTCCCACACGAGGAAGATTTTGCATTTTCAGACCTGAAATTCAGCGATCTGGTGCTCACTTGTGGTGAAAATTTTGTTTTCTTTTCTTTAAAAAAACAATAAGAAAATGAAATATTCACAATATATTATTGAATGACAAAATCGTGGTATTTCAGCTCTTGCTGTGCGACATCACTGTGAAGGCCTACTAAATAATGGGGCCTATCATCGGCGTAGACAGGATTTGATCTTAGGAGGAGCGATTATGTGAGGGAACGAATCAAACGAGGGGGGAGGGTATGGTAGGGGGGTTTCCCCCTCCTATGGTGAAATCTCTTTGCGTTGAAAATTTTGACATTTTTCAGTCCAAAAACTGCCGTTTGTAGCTATATTCTTCGCTTTGGAAATTAAGGGGGCACACCAGGCGCAACTGCTGTCCATCACTGGCAGCAACATCAGGAGAATGGCATAGCGATTAAATGCGAGCGAGCGAGCATGAAAATTTTAACATTTTACAGTCTAAAAACTGCCGTTTGTAGCTATACTTTTTCGCTTTGGAAATTAAGGGGGCAGCATAAGGCACAACTGCTGGCAATTACTGGCAGCAACATCAGGAGAATGGCATAGCAGTTAAATGCGAGCGAGCGGGGCGAGCGAGCTTGAAAATTTTGACATTTTACAGTCCAAAGACTGCCGTTTGTGGCTGTATTTTTTCGCTTTGGAAATTATGGGGGCACACCGGGCGCAACTGCCGGCAATCGGGCAGCAACATCAGAATGGCATAACGATCAAATGCGAGCGAGCAAAGCGAGTGAGCTTGAAAATTTTGATATTTTACAGTCCCACATGTCCTTTGTGGCTGTACTAGTATTTTTTCGCTTTGGAAATTAAGGGGGGGGGGGGGGCGCACCGGGCGAAAACTGCTGGCAATTACTGGCAGCAACATCAGGAGAATGGCATAATGATTACATGCGAGCGAGCGAAGTGAATGAGCTTGAAAATTTTGACATTTTCCAGTCCCAAAAACTTTCGTTTGTGGCTGTATTTTTTCGCCTTGGAAATTAAGGGGGCGCACCGGGCAAAAACTGTTGGCAATTACTGGCAGCAACATCAAGAGAATGACATAATGATTAAATGCGCGCGAGCGAAGCGAGCGAGCTTAAAAATTTTGACATTTGACAGTCCAAAAACTGCTGTTTGTAGCTATATTTTTCGCTTTGGAAATTAAGGGGGCGCACCGGGCGAAAACTGCTGGCAATTACTGGCAGCAACATCAGGAGAATGGAATAATAATTAAATGCGAGCGAGCTTCAAAAATTTGACATTTTACAGTCCCCAAACTGCCGTTTGTAGCGAAGTGAGTGAGCTTGAAAATTTTGACATTTTCCAATCCTAAAAACTGACTGAGTACGGAGGTCAGTCGCCACGTCTGCACTCAAACATTGCCGCGCCGCCGCGCCTGGCGACACTCACGCCAGTAATCGCTCGCATTTCAGCATTCGCATGGGTCGTTTGACATCGCATTTAAATCCATGATTTTAGATATGATGCCTCAAACCGATTTTGCTCAAATTTCGTAACTAGGAAACTTGTGAAGCTTTATGGACATAATCAAGCGAATTGCCGCAGTCCTTTCATTTTCGCGTTGCATTGCAAAAAAGCGTGGAGACTCCTTATAAGGGGTGCCCCGGGGGTTGCTTATAAGGGGGACGGGGTTACTTATAAGGGGGACGGGTTACTTATAAGGAGGGGCCCCCCTTGTGAGTGGGTTTCCCGAACTGATCTTGTCGGGCTAAACTGTCATGTGTAGAACTAAGTCGCAAGTGGGAAGTCGTACGAATGGAAGCAACAACAGCATTAATTTCCACCCAGAATCTATCTAGCTGACAGATCTAGTTCTAGATCCAGCATAAGGTCTAACGTTAGGCCAATTTAATGCAATGACAGAAATTTTACATTGTAGTTTATTTAACAGTTAGTTACATTGCCAACAAGCATGGCCGTGCGTGATGCCTGGTGTCCAACTTAACAAGGTAAAGTCTAAGAATGTAAGGGTTGTAACGTTTGTAACGCTAGGCCTAAATTTGACCGAAAGATCGGTCTGTATCTGTCCGTCGGGGAATGTTCCGCGGAGACTACGTCTGGCTTCACGGACCAGTACGCTGATACACCTCATGGTGGACTGTACTATACCATACTAGAAGAAGATCTGTCTACGGAGCTCGAGGACAGCGTTAATGCTAATGGCAAAATATAAAAGAGTCCTCCGGACAGACGGATCTTTCTGTCTAACGTTAGGCCTAACGAGTAACGTTAAATTTATTTTTCCTTACCGGGCGATACTCAAAACCAGCTGAAGCAGCCGAGGCAACTTGCAGAGTTACAACTGTGTCACACAATTTTGACTGTGAAGCCCCTTTTTTCGAGCTTCATGCGTCCCACGCCGTTTCTTTAGAAAAAAGTTGCAGGTATGGTCAGCAGCTCGCCGTGGATCGTGGCCGTATTATGCCCGCGCCGAGTCAGCGGCGGTGCGTGTTCGTTTGGACTTCGCAGCGATCCTCCAGATCCAGCACCTCTGTGTTTGTGCAGCGTGCGTGTAGCAGGTAACCCGTACCCGCGGCACCTTTGACCGAGTCACAACAAAACACGAGGAACAATTCAGCCGGAGGACGGCCGGATGGAAGTTGGTTGGAAGGCCGAAATAGGATTTTGAGGAGTGACACAATAGATTACCGATTTGATCTTTAACCAAAGAATTTGATAGAGCTTAATCATCAGAGATTAAAAGAATCCGTACACACTGCGTTTCACTTTTGCATGATTATAGTGAGGTTCACACCTAGGTCCCTTTACCTTAAGGTTTTCTAAACCTCGAGGTTTTGTAAACTACGAGGCACTAAACTCCAAGTTAGCGTAGACGTAGACGCATGTAGTTTAGAAAACCACGACAAAACCTTAAGGCCAAGACACCACGACAACACCACAAGATTTCTTAGGGTGTTGTCGTGGTTTAAGCGCGTAGTTTAAGCGCGCTGTGGCAGCGCGCTTAAACTATGACAGATGTGAACGGAGTTTTGTTAACCACGACGCTCAGTTTTTTCCACAATAGTGTGCAACCCTATGTGCAAACTAGGCGCCCTTTATTTTCTCTCGCAGTTATCTTTACCTCGAGGTTTTGCTAACTGCATGTAGGTGTGAACGGCATCGAAGTTTTGTCGTGGTTAGGGGAACGCATTTTTGCGCTCGTAGTTAGTATAACTACAAGTTTTTGGATAGGTGTAGACATGGCTTATGTTAAAGTAATAAACACACTCGATGAAAAATGCGCTAAAATATTGTGGTAAATGGAAATATGCGGTCTGTTATTGTTGCGTTGATGCGCGTTGTGTCCATGCCAATGGCGCAGTGTGCGTGTGGTTGGCATGGGCACAACGCAACTTTTATTTTTCATGGGATAAGATGACGCAGATTTAATCAGTCAGACCGCAACGCTGCTGTTAATGAGCTCAAATCAAAAATTTATCGTACGCGCAGGTTTTTGCGCATGTCCTTTTCAGCACCCGAGATTTTGCGAGATAATTCAGAGACAAAGTGCATGGTCTACGAGATTCACTTATTGACGACATGAAGATCTACTATCCGTGAATAATTGACATGGTTTGTGAATATTTGAAATAAATCACACCTTTTAATACTTACATTATATAAAATGAGCTTATGATACCATTATTCATATCTCTGCATTATATCGATATTTTCCAAACGACCCTGAGACAAATTAAAACAAGGCTTTCTATTTATTGCCAACCCGACCCGTTCATAGGTTGAATCACCACATGAATGATAGTCAACGTTTTAGATACACTTGTTACAATAGCACAGTAAGAATTGAATTGGTCCCTCGCTTAGAAAACAATCAAAATTGGAAGTCTCGTCGAGTAAAAATCATAGTGTGGCAACTTGAGATACATGAATGATCATGCGCTCTCAGGGTATCATTAGATAAATTACTCAGCGATGTATACAGTGGATTAATAAGGAATAATTATTCTAATACCAAATAGAGAGCCCCAAAGAACTCATGTGCGCAAACGTAATGCTAAATCTTTTATTATTGATTTGTATGCCATTTATTAATGCACGCTACTCTATCTAGTTGTGCAAAGTTCTAGCCAAAGTTGAGCTGTCGATCAGAGTGCAGTGTTGTTCTTGTTGTTTGCTACGTGGAGATCTTAGCTGCTTGAAGTTTGAAGTTTGAAGTTTGATTTATTACTCAACGACCCTCATGCTAGTTGCCTGAACCTGAGCGCGTATACATAAATTGTGCGCGCGCGCGCACACACACACACCGTAGGGTCCTACACTGTCATCTACACACACTGTTATGTAGAGTACACGTTTACTGTTATTCCGCGAGGTTCGCGATCAACTCTCCACTCATGTAGAGGGAATTAACCAATCAGAAACGCGTATTCGCGGCAAACTGAAATCTCGTGAAAATTAACTGTACAACGCAATGATTTATTCGCCAACCTGACCCGTTCATAGGATCAGTCCACATAAAGTCCTTATGTTTTCACATAATGATATTTCCTCTTTCATTTTATACCTCTTCCATTTTGGTCCACATTAATTTCGTTGGTCTAGTGTACCCCTTAAGAAAAATGAACAATATGCAAATTTTGTGTTTTATGAATTCCTTGTTCAGTACATTTTGTAAGTCATAACCTTTTAAGTGGTCAAATTTCATCAAAGTACAACTCTTCAACTTTTCATCGATGTATAAATCATGAAGATTGATTATGTCGTTTAGATTTACAGACACTCTAAAAATGTAGTCTCCCAGCTCATTACGTATTCATGTCCGTGAGGTCCATGCATACGCGTACGATAAATGCGAAGGCTTTTCAGGACGTTGCGGTCTGACTGTAATGGATTCTGGACTTTGACTCTGACTCGTGAGACAAATGGACGTGGACATAGTCTCTGCGAGCTCTTTGATGTCGAATAATCAAAAGTTCGACTATATTATTTTGTTATTCTGTATAGAGTCTAGACGCATTACGATATGTAGCTGAGGATATTAAATGCGGATGATACGGAGTTTATACATGACTGTATCGGCAGACTGAGACTGTTTGATTTGTTCAGTAAAATCTATGCAACGTCAACTGGAGACTGTCAGTGTCATCATTAACCCGGCTTACAACAATATACTAAATAAACATAAAGGTTTGCTTTTCCAAAGGTTTGTTATTCGGAAAGTTCGTTAATCCGAAAATAAATCCAGCAGGTCGCTATTTCAAATAAAAGCAAAGGCACGTTACCCGAAAATGAATTAAGGTTCGACTCACTCCCTGATAAAATGCCGAAGGTTCGTTAGCAGGCCCTCACTTCCTTAACCCGTTCCTTACGGGAACCTGGTAGAATTTAGTATGGAACGGGTTAATTGGCCCTACTCATCGATCTTTTCATTTTCCTAATAAGTTACATTGTCGAGTACTAGTATTCGAATCTAGAGGATTCTACACCACATTCGGGATAACGAACAATTCGTTTTTGGATTAACGAACATAATGGAGGAACCTTCGGAGCAACTACCCAGGTAACATGCCCATATGGGCTGCATATGGGCCCAATATGGGTGTCAATATGGGCCCCACATGGGTATGTCCATATGGGGCCCCTAGGATTTTGCACCCAAGATTTACATGGGACCCATATGGGCCAACCCCGATGGCCCATGTGGGTTCTTGGAGGGACCCATCTGGGTATGTATGTGGGAAATATGTGGGAATCATGAGGGTTTCCCATATGGGCATAATGTGGGCATCTAATGTGGGTTCCTCATGGGAATGCCAATATGGGGCCCCTAGGATTTTACACCCAAGATTTACATTACATGGGACCCATATGGGCCAACCCCGATGGCCCATGTGGGTTCTTGAAGGGACCCATCTGGGCATGTATGTGGGAAATATGTGGGAATCATGAGGGTTTCCCCACATGGGCATAACCTGGGCATCTAATGTGGGTTCCTCGTGGGAATGCCAATATGGGGCCCCTAGGATTTTGCACCCAAGATTTACATGGGACCCATATGGGTAAACCCCAATGGCCCATGTGGGTTCTTGGAGGGACCCATCTGGGTGTCTATGTGGGAATTTATATGTGGGAATCATGAGGATTTTCTCATATGGGCATAACATGGGCATTCAATGTGGGATCCTCATGGGAATGCCAATATGGGACCCCTAAGATTTTGCACCCAAGATTTACATGGGACCCATATGGGTAAACCCCGATGGCCCATGTGGGTTCTTGAAGGGACCCATCTGGGTATGTATGTGGGAAATATGTGGGAATCATGAGGGTTTTCCCATATGGGCATAACCTGGGCATTTAATGTGGTTTCGTCATGGGAATGCCCATATGGGGCCCCTAGGATTTTGCAGCCAAGATTTATATGGGACCCACATGGGCCAATCCCGATGGCCCATGTGGGTTCTTGGAGGGACCCATCTGGGTAATATATGGGAAATATGTGGGAATCATGAGGGTTTTCCCATATGGGCGTAACGTGGGCGTTTAATGTGGGTTCCACATGGGAATGTCAATATGGGGCCCCAAGGATTTTGCACCTAAGATTAACATGGGACCCATATGGGCGACCCCACATGCTCCATGTGGGTTTCCAATGGGACCCATCTTGTTATTTATACATGGGACCATATTTGTTTGTTTGTTTGTTTGCTTTTATTTCTGCATTCAATCAAATGCAATTTGAATGCAAACTTCAAAAAGTACAAAGACAAAGAATAACAAGTGCAATGAAATGAATCGATAACAGTACATAAATAGATTCACATAGGTGATTGCATTGAGCAATGTTGATACACAGAAACATGAAATAAAATATACAGTATTTTTCAGTAAACAACAGAGATAATTGAATGCAGGAGACCACCATCATAAGCGATTAAACTTGAAATGGATGGAGGCCTCATAAAATGACTATCCAACGACATAACTCTCTTGGAGGAAGGTGATCAGGTGAGTGCAGTGCAGTTGCAGGTGAGAGTGCAAGATGCAGTTGAAGGAAGAAAATAGAGATTGACAATAAGATGACAATCTATACTATAAATATTTGTTAGCTCAATTGGTTTGGAGAATATAATTGTATCAAATATCGTTTAAGTGAAGCTTTCAAAGAATAAATACTTGAACAAGACTTTATATTATCCGGGAGATTATTCCAAATATCCGGACCCGAATATCTTATAGATTTATGTGTCACTAATAATTTGGGATTCAAAAGGTGGAAATTTCTACATATACGAGTAGGGTACGAATGGACAGAAGTATTGAACCTAAACATGTTATCAAACGATGATGGAAGTTGATGATGTATATATTTGAACATAATTACTGCTACTTGAATAATATTCAAATCAAAAACCTTCAATGTTTTAAGCTCATGAAATAAAGAATCAGTATGAGCCAGAAAATGCGATCCTGTACAAATACGTATAACTTTCTTTTGTAATTTAAATATAGAATTTATTTTGGTAGAGCCGCAAGTACCCCATACAACATTGCAATAACTTATATATGGGAGAATTAAGGAATTATATAATAGAAATAAAGTTGAACGAGGAAGAAAGAACTTCAGCTTGGAAATTATCCCTATATTTCTAGAAATACACGTTGTAACATGATGTAAATGCTCATTCCAAGTCAAACTTTCATCTATATATACTCCTAGAAATTTTGAATTCATTTTCTTTTCTAATGGGATATCATCAATGTTAATATGTATCAACGTATCTTCATTATGAGAATGAAGTTTGAAATGAATAAAATGAGTCTTTTTTATATTCAAAGAAAGTTTATTAGACTTAAACCAATTTGATACTTTACTAATTTCAATATTTAGAGTGTCATTTAAAATCTTAAGATCTTTATGAGAATAAAATATATTCGTATCGTCAGCAAATAGAACAAAAGAGAGAAGAGAGGATGTATTTATAATATCATTAACATAAAGAAGGAATAATAATGGGCCTAGAATTGAGCCTTGAGGAACACCACATTTAATCAAAAGGGGGTCAGATTCACAACCATTAAAAATAACATATTGTCTTCTATTAGTTAGATAATCTTTAAGCCATAAATGTGCTTGTCCTCGAATACCATAATGACTAAGTTTCGTGAGTAAAATAGAATGATCAAGAGTATCAAATGCTTTACTCAAATCACAAAATATACCTGCAACATGTTCTTTGTTTGCAAAAGCACTCGTAATTTTGTCATAAATTTGTGTTAGTGCTAAATCAGTTGAATAATTTTTTCTGAAACCATATTGATTGGGAATAAGTAAATCATACTTATTAATAAATTTAAGAAGTCTATTATAAACAATTTTTTCTAAGATTTTGGATATACTAGGCAATAAAGAAATAGGACGATAATTGCTAATTTCATGAGGATCATCTTTTTTATGTACAGGATTTACTTTCGCTATTTTCAGCAGATCAGGGAAAATACCTTGTGATAAAGAAAGATTAAATATATAACTTAACGGTTCTGCGAGTGGATAAACTATTTCTTTCAATAACATCATACTTATTTTATCAGAGCCACAAGATTTAGAGCTATTTAAAGATTTAGTGATACTAATGATTTCACTGGGACTTGTTGGATTAAGATAAATAGACTCTTGATTTTGGTCAAAAAGATAATCTGTAAAATGAGCAGAAGTATTGCTAATTTTAGTAGCAAGTTCCGGACCGATATTAACGAAAAATGAGTTAAATGAATTAGCATACATATTGGGATCATTTATTTTAATACCGTTTAATGTGATATCATCCGCTGGCGGAGAATCAGGCTTTTTACCTAGGACCTCTTTAATAATTTTCCATGTTGCATTAATATTCGAAGAAACCTTTTTCATTCTGTCAGAAAAATATAATCTGCGGGATAAACGAATCAATTTTGTCAATTTATTTCGATAAACTTTATACATATTCAAATTATATTCAGTTGGGTTACGAATGTGTAACTTATACAAAAAATTACGAGTTTTTATGGATTTCAAAATACCTTTTGTAATCCAAGGATTTCTTGGTTTATTTCGGTTAATTCTTATTCTGCATAAAGGAATATTATTTTCATAATAATATAATAATTTATCATTAAAACATTTATATGCCAAATTAACATTGTTAATACTATAAATATCTGTCCATTCCTCTAAAAATAAATTCTGTTTCAATAATTCCACATTACGTTTTGACTCTTTATAATACCATATTTTATCATGTAATTTATTACGACCCACTTTACATTCACAAATTGAAAATATTGGTAAATGATCAGAAACTTCAGAACATAATATACCCCCCATAATTGTATTATTATACACATTCGAAAATATATTATCAATCTGAGTTGACGAGTGTGGATTTATCCTGGTGGGTTTATTGATAATTGACATAAACCCATATGAATACATTAAATGCATAAAATTAAGGGAATTATTGTTATCGGATGTGGGCGAAAAGTTAATGTTGAAATCACCAAAAATAAAAACATGTTTACTTTCATTACCTATCTTATGGAGATATAAATCCAATTCATCACAAAATAATTCACAATTCAGATCAGGAGGTCGATAGATTAAACCTATAATAACATTTTTAGAGAGTGGGTTCTCAATTTCAATAAATAACGTTTCTGCATATCTTAACGTGATTTCAGAACGGATTTTGAACTGTAAATTTTGCGCAATATAAAACGCAACACCGCCACCCCTTTTTCCTTGACGATCAGCCCTAACTAATTTATGATTGGGTAAATTAAAGATATCTGGGGAGTTTTGATGTAACCAAGTTTCACTTATTCCAATAACAGAAAATTCAAAATTGTTTAAAGAGTGCAAAAGATTTTCCAAATATTCAAAATTTTTATTCAAACTCCTAGAGTTTATATGAAGAAGTGAAATATTATCTGAACTATACGATACAATATCATTGAATTCAAGGGGTGTGTAATATTTACTGTCGCGCACAGGCATATGGGTTAACCATATGGGTTAACCAATATGGGCTTTAGCTGGGGATTTAATGTGGGATCCATATGGACAATCCCAGATGTCCCATGTGGGTCTCTGGTGGGACCCATCTTGTAATTCATGTGGTAAATATGTGGGCTCAATTTGGGTTTTCCCGTATGGGCTTTAGCTGGGGGGTTAATTTTGGACCCACTACAGAATGCCCATATGGGCCCCCTATGATTTTGCATCCAAGATATGCATGGGACCCATATTGGCGATCCCAATTGTCCCATGTGGGTTTCTGATGGGACCCATCTTGTAATCTATTTGGTAAATATGTTGGCATCATATGGGTAATCCCATATGGGCTTTAGCTGAGGTTCTAATGTGGGACCCATGTGAGACTTCCAACATGGGGCCCCTAAGATTGTGTATTCAAGATTTACATGGGACCCATATGGGTGACTCCAGATGCCCCATGTGGGTTCCCAATGGGACCCATCATTGTAATACATGTAACTTTGTTGACACGATGTGATATATTGGTTTCAGCTGGGAGTTTTAACACGAGTCCTGCATGGGTATGCTCTCATGGGCCCCCTAGGATTTTGCGACCAAATTGTAAAAGGGCCCCATATTGGTGATTGCATATGGCCCATATTGGCCTACCTGGTATCAATGTAGCTACATGTAGGTAGAAAATAAGAAAATATATGGGTTATCGCATATGGGCTTTAGCTTTGGGTTTCATTTTCACTCATACAGCTAGGGTATGCATATACGGGCCCCCTAAAGTTTACATAAGCCCCATTATGAACAATCCCAAATGGCCCATGTGAATACATGTGGGTAATATGCATCAACACAAAAGCACCTACCCGCTTCACTCATCTTCCAGGGTTCACCATCCATTTAACGCAACTTGCCTAAGCAGAGACCAGGGACACTTTTGTACAATAATTAAAGTAGCCAAAAACCAGCCCAACCAACATCTGTTCCATGGATAACCATCAATGCATAGATTTTTTCTTTTATACAGTACTTGATTTTGTTTAGCTCAATATAGGTGGCTATTTAGGCTATTCAAATGTACAAGAATGCACCTCCCGCCTCAGCATCACTGATCTACACATGCATAATAGTACGCTCACTTTCAATTCACATTCCAATGAATGTACTCTATAGAGGAATAATTTGGTTCTCAAAGCAGATGTATTTTAATAGCTACAACTGAAACCCATAAATGGTTCATGAATGATCATGTTCATACAGAAAAAAAAAAAAACATTACCCTTGTGTACCTCGGCCAATCATTCACATTACTTTTTACGGACATACATTAAAACTTAGAAAATGGTTGGAAAATTGTAAATAATAGCTCGTTAAAACGGATGTTTTCCCCGAGTATATGTATACATATGGATTGAGTGAATGGAGCAATATTGGTAGAAAGCATTTGTGAAATCAAAGAGCACTTGAAAATTTCAAAAGATATTACTTTTTTTTTCGGTGCCACCATCGCTGGATGTGACAACCTCAACATTTCATCATGTTACAGCAGAAAAAAAGTTAATTTTTATCATAATGAAAGAGCAAAGGACTTAATCACCTCTTTCAGAAATCAAGGGAAGTTCATCCATATCACAAACAAGAATCAGAAGGGCTTGGTTTAACTGAAAATAAAATTTAGGGAAATCTGTATTTGGGACAAGCTTTCTCTCAATGCAAATATTAACATAAAATCATAATCAACACCGTAGACTGGGTGTATACGTTCCTAAAGATATGAGAAGACGTGCTACGTTTGTTTGTTTGTTGTTGTTGTTGTTTTTTTTTGGGGGGGGGGGGTTACGTTAAAATGTATTATAGAGGGCAATACAAAGATCAGAACAAAGTGTTTAGGCTGGTACACTGCAAAAAGTCCGGTGTTAAATAGTGAACACCGAGCTGGTGTTAAATTTTCGGTGCTCATTTATGGTGTTAAATTAACACCCCCGGGTGTCATTTCCAAATTTTAAACTGTTTTTTGAAGAGTTTCTTAGTAACTGCACTTCTTGTTGATTTTTAATTTAAACAAGACGATCAAGAATTTTACGTTGAAATACTAGATTTTTGAAAAAATGTGAAAATAATTTTACACCAAAGTAACACCAGCTGGTGTGGTCCCTTATTGAAGCTGGACGGGTGTTAAACCATTGATATTAACACCAACAAGTATCAAATCAACACCATGTGGTGTCATTTTTTAATTAACACCAGTACAGTGTCAAAATAACACCTGGTACAGTGTCAAATTAACACCACGAAGTGTCAGGTGAACACTTTTCAACACCATCACAGTGCATTTTTAACACCTGTGGGTGTGGTCCTTTATTGAAGTTTGATCGGTGTTAGATTTAACACCCGTGGTGTTAAATCTAACACCCATGTTTTTACAGTGTATGATTATTATCCACCAGTAAAAAGAAATATAAATACATTTACATGTCTGACATAATTACACTGCAAAAACATCGGTGTTAGATGTAACACTTCGGGTGTTACATCTAAGTGTCAATAGAGGACCGCACCCACAGGTGTAGAAAGAATGTTGTGATGGTGTAGAAAAATGTTCATCTGGCACTTCATGGTGTTAATTATTTTGACACTGCAGCTGGTGATACTTTTGACACTGCGCTGGTGTTAATTCAACAATAGCACCGCATGGTGTTGATTTGATATTGCTGATGTTAATGTCAATGGTGCAACATTCGCCAAGCTTCAATAGGAGACCACACCAAGTGGTGTTACTGTGGTGTAAATGTATTCACACTTTTTTTTTCCAAAAAAAAATATTTTATCGGGAAATTTTTGATCGTCTTGTTGAAGTTCAGAATGAACAGGAAAAACAGTAACTAAGAAACTATTCAAAAAACAATTCTATATTTTGAAGTGACACCCAGAGGTGTTGATTTAACACCACAAATGAGCAAAGAATATTTAACACCAGCTCGGTGTTTCATATCTAACACCGGAATTTTTGCAGTGTAAGTAATACCATTTCTTTGGTCATATAAGATGCACATTCGAGTTCTTGTCAAACACATTTAAAACTGAAATTGTGTTCAAAGAAGAAACCCCATTTAGTTGATACTATACATCACATGACTATAAACATTTAAAAAAAGTTCCGTCACTAAAAGCCTTTTTGGATCCCCCCCCCCCCCATACCGTCAAGGAAGGAGAGAAAAAAAATCTGGGACAGAGATAGGAAGTGTACTATACTAGAGTACATTTCTAAATGACGATTAATTTGGGGAGAATCCTAGGTACTTCAGATTTTTTTTTTTCTTTAACACACTGGAAATACTGCTAATATTGCATAAATCATGATACGATAAGGTGCCAAACTACACATTACCAGTCGCTTGCATATACAGTTATAACACCGTATCTAACCGTAACTCGGCAATGAGACAAAGGAGTAGAGAGCTTCTATAGCTACAACTGAAATGTACTAAGCCATTCAGGCTTTATACAATGACACAAGACTAAAGGAGACTCTCTCGCCAGTTTAATAGTCTTACAAGAGAGAGTACAATTCTCTAGCTGCAACAGCAAAATTTGTAAAAAGTTTGAAATAGTTAAGTTTTGCTCATTCTCACAAAACAGTTCCTGAACAATCAAAATGAATGTGCAGATGACCAGTTTGATTGGATTGGTTTGCAACTCGCCATTTGTGGTGTGAACATAAGATCTTGAAATTTCCCTTCTTTTTATTGAATACAATTTCTACCGCAGTCCCAAATGTTAATACGCTATATCTGACTTGATTTTGAAGTTATTCAGCCCGGAGGAACAGCATGTATTACACTTTTAAAGCAGATAAATAATGATTTTACAGCAGTTTATTGTAAAGGATAACATTATCAGCTCACTCGCTTACTCTATCTGTTTGGCAAACATTAGCAAGCCTTCATAACTTGTCTTCATATATTAGGTTTCCAAAATTCTACTCCTTTTTGAATGAATGTCATTATATTTTGTGGACTTCAAATTACTCTTTCTTTCCAGACTGCTAGAGTAACCTTTGCGTATATCGGGATCCCCTTTCTAATCAACCCACATGAAGGTATTATGACATTACTCAAGTACTTCATCTTCGTCAGCATCTTCGTTGTCATTTGGAAGCTCTGCAGCTTTCCGATTCCCGCTGGCTCTCTTCTTATTCCTACCTCCCTTTAAATCCCTCGAATTATAGAGGAAATTTATGACACAGCCCTTCACCTCCTCTTTGGTAGCAGCGTTGCTCCTCGGATTTTGATGCACAGCACCTGGTAAACACACAGAATATGAAATGACAAAAACATCAGAGAACTGATTTTCACAATTATAATCATCCATGTATAGAGAAGCAAACACACAAAATCAAACTGTTCACTGTAAGAATCAAGCACAAGAAATTCTCTAATAGCATAATGACATGTCCTTATGAAATTTTGTGTTTGATACAAAATATCAGTTGCAAAATTAGAATCACAATAAGGATAATGATTTGCTTATCGTTACTTTGAATGAAATTTCAGAATGCTGTTGATTCAGTAAAATTGTTAGCACAATGATATACACGTATATGTATAAGACCACTATTATAGCTTCCGTCACTCTTATTGTCATTGTCAATTGCATTATCACTGCTCATGAGATATATTACCAATATCATTGTTAATGTGTTATGACATTTAATGAAACTATGCCACAGATAAATTTTCTCACATATTAGTGATAGAGTACTGGGAGTCGATCATTCAAAGCATGTAAATGTCTTTACACATTGTAAGAGGAAGCTTAGCTATACTGGGAAATTTCATGCATGTATGGAAAACAAAATGTTGATTTGGCGGAGGTCTGCGCTCTCTGGGTGCTTTTCAAATTGGATACATTGATTAAGGAAGACTTACGGAGTATGATGTCATTAATCTTCAGAGACTGGAACTCCTTTTTCCCTTTAGCTCCTGTCCAGTTATATTGGCGAGCGACATCCGGTTCAAGTAGATTGGAGAGAATATTCTTCCCAGTACTGGCAATATCTTTGCCACCAAGCACACCTAACTTGAACACCTGTAGAAACATATTCACAGAGATATAAACAACTTCTTGTAAATATTTATTTCTGGAAAAGTATATATAGCAAGTTTGTGTCAACGAAGAAATTCCATTTTAACTTTGGTTCTTCACATTTACTGCAAATCCAAAACTATATATTGATCTTTATTTGGTCTTGGATTATCAAAATCATTATCTTGCTTGACTGAACTCGATCTCCTGGAATCATATATGCTAGGAGTGAGACAAAAATATCATTAGAAAAATACTGCTTTATTCTATATTCGGCAAAGGCTTTACGAATTTTATTATCCTTAATATAGCAACATTTCTACTACTGGACCTACAACTCTTACCATTTGTTTTGCAAAGTCAGCATCAGCCAGTTTTAGTTCAATAGCTTGGAGATTCTCCGATGTCGATATGGGAAGGTCTATTTGGAGGTCAATTTCGAAGGGGTCTTCTTGCTGGCCAAATCCTCTGGTCCTCTGGCGGAGCAGTTCCCCGAGCAGCAGTGAGTTGTCATCAACCCGTTTCCGTAACTCCTTTATGGCAGTGGATACTTCCGCGAGGAGTTTGATGACAGTCACCTCAAAGCCTGAAAGAAGCGCGAGTCCATGCTAATAACTTAAATAAGTGTGTCTTCAATCAAAGGAGTTGCTATCAATTCAATACATCAGTGGATGGATGGGGGGGGGGGGGAGGAGTCTGATAACAATTACGTGCACGGCCCATGCTATGAACAGCGTTTTGATAATAGAACAACATGTACACTATATTGCAGCCACTGAAACTGAGACGTTTGGTCACTTAAAAAAACCCCGTAATGTAGTGTCAAATTTTTCTATATTGTAGTCAGAGATTATATCATCTGAATTGTTCAACGATATCCATCAATTACATTGCGAGTTTTGAACATGATTGCATGGCCCTATTGTCTACAGATATTTTATTGTTGTGTTGTATATCACATGGCCGGCGGAACCGTGGGGGCCGCGTGGGGGCTCGGGCCCCAACACTAAGTTATGTGTACCAGACAAAGAAATACAAAGGTGTAATCACTTTGGGCCCCACACTTTTCTTTTAACCCGGAAGTACGCAAGTGGCACTAAACACAAAAAGATAGAGATCTTGAAGTGTGTGAGCGCGGTAAGGTTATGTTTTTCTACTGAAGACCTCTTTTTTTTTTTTTTTTTTTGCTTGTCAGCTGAAACCCCCCGAAAATGGAAAGGGGAGATTCGAGCTGAGGACACCCCCCCCCCTTTTTTTTTTTTTTTTGCTTGTCAGCTGAAGAGACCCGGAAATGGAGCAGGGGGAGAGAGGTGTTGAGGACCTTTTTCTTTTTTTCTTTTTTTTTTTTTGCTTGTTAGCTCATGAAACCCGGAAGTGGGCCCCCACGTTTTTTAAAACCTTCTGCCGGCCCTCTATCAGTTACAAGGAATGAGATAAAGTTTTATTGTTTTATTTACCAGTATTGTTACTTGAGCTTGAGCTGCTTCCAGCTGAAGTCCCTTGAGAACTTTTGGAGGCTAGGGAAGGAGGAACATGAGGAACTTTTGCTCGTGGCTGTTCCTCTTCTGCTGCAGTTCCTAATGAATAAGAAAGTTGAGATCGCAAAACAACGATTTCACTCTAGCAAAAGGAAGTGCTTATGTCAAAGATTTGATGGAATCACTCATCTATTCTGAATGTCCTTATATCAGGCTAATATACATGACTTACATAATATACAATTGTGAATTGTTTTATTCTTTATTTATTTTGAAGCAAAACGACAACATTGAAACTGATTTATCAAATTATTATTTGACCATTTATCATAATACTATTATGGATCTCATAGAGGCTTGTCAGTCATTAATTGGAATAGGATTTTCTTTTAAACAAAAATTCACACAAGTTATTAAGAAGCGTTGCATAAATCAAACCGCTGTTTACATGCTAATACATCTGATCCATCAATACATCTGATCATTTCTTTTTAATACACATTTTGTAGTTTGACTCTTTGGTACTGGAGAAGTTAATTTCTACCACTTACTTAGTGTAACATACTAAATCTGAAGATGATTGTCAAAAATCTACACTGCATGCCACATTTACACTCAAAGAACAAATATGTTAATACAAGGATTGAACTAGTACAAAGCGACTTCGAATGGGTCGCAAGTAACACATTGAGCATTACGCATCGCGTTGCACGAGGTGGATGGGTATTGCCATTTTAAGTGTATTCATGAAAGCAGAATACAGCGCTTTTCGACAGGCGCAGTTTTCTGCGCATGTGCCTGACTGATTATGGTGAACTTTTCATCCCCCAGTAACAAGTATATCGAGGACTTTTAAAGCACAAATATGTATGTATATAATTATAATATATATATTGCCTCATTTTTGTACGATTTACCAAAAGAGTGCTCGTTGTACGTCAATGTGATCATTATTTGATACAAAGTATGAGGTAACATTTGTAAGAGAGGTTTTGATGTTTTTTTTTCTTATTTAGTCACTTTACAATAGAAAACGTTTGCCTCATATTGATATGGTTATCGATTAGTCAGTATTCTGTACAATTCCAAAGCATCAACTGCAAACGAACTATTCTTCATTACTGTCGTGAACCCATGGAACAAAAATGCAGGAGTATAAGAGAGATAGGAAGCATGTAATATCATGTACATATGCAAAGAAAATATTTACCAGTATTGTTACTTGAGCTTGAACTGCTTCCACCTGAAGTCCCTTGAGAACTTTTGGAGGCTAGGGAGGGAGGAACACGATGAATCTGTGCTTGTGGTTGTTCCTCTTCATCAGAAGAATCCCCATATCGGACGGGAGTACTGAAACAACAAAAAACAGCAATATCCACTCGAAGTATATGCTGGAACCCATGCATCATAACACTACTGTATGTGAGATAATAAGCTCAAATGTCAGTCGCCGTCCAATATCACCAAAGGTACTGTCGGAGGGGGGGGGGGGTGGTATATTCCTTTTACTTTACTATTGGTTCTCGCTCTTAGTTTCAGATTTTTATCATTAAGTGTAATGGCATGAAGCATTCAAATATACGGCAATTGTACACTAAAGTAAATCGTCATTCAGATTCATTGTCGTTCATTCAAATATCGTAGTTTGTGCAGTAGCAAATTCAGTTTAGGTGCACTCGATTTAATGTTAAGACATCCAAAGTAATTGTTTCTTCTTCGATCAGTTTTCTTATCCTTGCAAAAACATCTTTAAGTGAGTCATACAAAGTTAATTATTCAAGGAATAATGAGCTTTTAAATTCACTTTCTTGCACTCGAATTTGTTTCCCCGAAGTCCAAGATATTACGAGTATTATAGGCCTAAAAGACTGATTTTGCATCAAAATTCATTCAAGATTTGATATCATCTATTAGCCTTAGCCTTAGCCTCATATAGTAAAGTGATAACAGGTGTAAAGAATGAAAGAAGAAAAACACTCCAGTTATTTGAACCACATGAAACAGATTGAAAAATATAGATTCATTTAAACCTTTCACATACATACAAACATATTCTGTTTTGTCATGTGACATAAACTTGAAAAGAAGACACTCCATAACATTAAATATGAAGATCTAAGAAAACGTAGAAATCAATAATCATTCTGTTTATCATCAAATGTGAAGATTTTGACACACGCAAAAAAAACCTCATTGCATTCCCTAAGGAAATTGAATGGACAAGGACGCTGCTGTGAGGTAATTTTCATATGTGAAATGTACGTATACACTTAAATGCACCTAATGCATGAAATAGAAAATATTATGATACTACTATGAATTCGTAAGAATCATTGCTGATAGAAATCGAATGCAGATAAAGAAAATGGAATGACTTAATTGTCCAAAAATGAACTCTGATGTTCGTAGAGTAATTCGAGTGCCTCGAAATGGATATGAATGGTTGGATTTAAAATCTAAAGGACTGATTTTGATCTGAAGACGATAGTCTTTGCAGTTGAATGCATCGGATTTGAGTGACAGAAGTACGAAATTGAGCAGGAAAACCTATAAATACCGAGTAAGGCGTCTCGTTTCTCTTTCTTCATCTGTCTCAAGGCTGGAGGTGTCCTGTGCCATCTTCTCTTTCTCCAAGATTTTTTCCCAATCGTCTATGTGAGGGAGAAAATTACATTTATCGAAGTCAAAACACCTGACATTACATTTTTATTTGAAATGACATGGGAGTGGTCAAGCAAAGTCAAGGCAAGTTTGAATTGCAAACGTCAAAAAGATCATGAGAGTTTTTGCAAATACATTTCGTGAGACCTGGTTAGAACCATGCACCCGTAGCATCACTTTTTAGTAAAGACACAATTTTCTAAATGTCTTTCACACGTTTTGCTTCTATTAAAGAGGAATGTACCTAACCGGCAAACACAGATACTGCTTCGATATCTTTTAATATGAGATTCTTGCAAATTCTGTTAAATATGTACAATAATATATCTGAAAATTATCATGCGCTATCATAACCAATGTCATTCTGTATGGTCTAATAATCAAAGTAATGCATATTTTACGTTTCAATGCTTTCTGGTAATTATTTAACTGTATTGTGTAATAGAAAAGCTTAAAATCGTTATATATCAATTCATTGTAAGATTTTAAATATATCTATGAAAACGGTTACTTACTCGATGATGTCATGACTTGAACTGGACAATGGCGAACCCATGTATCTTTATCGACATCTGCTTGCTCTTTGGCCATCCTCCGAACAGACTTTGAGTTGGGCCACCAGCATGAATATTGTCGAGTACCATTTCTTTCTTCTTCATATGACAGCCATGTAGTCGACACAACTGCAATACCATCCGAGACGCTAACAACAGCATATTTGTCCGAATCTTTGCTCTGCCTCCTGTCCAGTAAGAGTTTATATTTCATGATCAAATATTATCCGGATTAATAAACAATATTACATAGAGGAGCTAAAATATGAGTACAATTGTTCATGAAGTCAAGAGCAGTCACGTTGGCTATATCAAAATCAACTATTGTCTTGATTATATTATAGTTTTCGTTGCTTTAAAAAATCCAAGAAATCTTGTGTGAACTAACTTTTGTATTGACTCTATTTTGAAGCTATGCAAAATGAATCAGAGTCGATTCATTGGTCGGGTCTGGCCTCTGAATTTCATCCACGTAGAGTACTACTTTTAATGTAATAATGGAACGGCAATGGACAACTCCGCATTGTTTTCACTGTCAGTTTTGTTTGAAGAACATACTTTCTAGTGATTTCGCAAACATTGCAAACTGAATAGACTCTGAATGGCGATTAGGGTAGAGTCAGCTGGATAATCATAGAACTGTTCCATGGCGCAAAATTTCTGATACACAACTTGCCGAGTTCCCCTATTCAGAAGAAAATTTCTCGCAAGGGCAATGGATTTATCCACAAGAATACAATTATCCCCAGTCTTTGTTGAAACAACATGGCCTTTGCCAGGAACGTGATATTCTTTGAACTGCTTGCTAAGTTGCATGCCAGAAGGTAAAGGTCCATCTACATGCTGCTTCCTAAAAACGTCACCTTCAAGACCAACAGGACTGGTTCTTACTTGAGAATGTGACTCAGACAATCTCTTGACAACCTGTTGTAGGGGCAAAACAGGCGAGCGCACCATTTTTTTTATTTTCCCCAGAAAATTCTCGAATGGGAAAGCAGAAACTTCATCTAGCGGACCATACTGCCGTACAACATCTGCCAAATGCACCAACCCATGAACATTGTATGAAATCCACTTTTTGCCATATAGCGCACTGAAATTGGTGACAAACACCTTCAGCAACTCTTCGGCATAATCTGTGTATTCTAAACACAGGGCAGGATTCAACAAAATGGACATACCACCCTAACTGAAAGATAGGAGGAGGAAATTTTTGTACAAGATGTCGGCCAGAACATCTTTAAGAACTATAGGTCCGGAATAAAGAAGGAATTGTCGGAACTCCGTAGCTTTCCACCGGTCCAACTCTCGTAAGGATCTATGTTTCCGTGCAAAGTCAGCGGGTACTTGATTTTTCATTGCTATTAAGCTAGTTGATATGTCAGCAATATCGCGCCGCCCAAGCCTTGTCTTTAGTGGACCTTTCACCCACATCTGCAACATTTTCCTTACGACTCCAAGACAAACGAGGTGCATATAATCTAAAGGGAACTGACTAACCATTCCCATCCCTATAGATGATAACGGCGATGGACCATTGTGGTGTGCCACATCCTCCGTAGTGGCAAATGATGCGTCTGTTCGCAAGGGAGCATCTATTTCAGGGAAAGTCATTCTCCTGTCTTTATTTAGATAAACACCTCGCTGTGTACATTTATCACACCCCGAGTACCCCGTATGACCTTTGACGCCTTTCACGAAAGCTCTTGCTGGTGTGTCACATACACATGCTGCTATTTCTACCTGATACTGATGCCCATGAAGAGAAACCAATCGGTCCTTAACGTGGCTGATCTCATCAATGAACCCCTGGAAGAACTCTTTGGCAGACGTTGGCTTGCCTTTGCCACAAAATAGACCAATTATAAATGGTTCCTTGGTCTTCTGTCCCATTATAAGTCCCAAAATTGGCCAGAATTGAATGTCAGAGGACTTGAACAATGGTAAGCCATCAATATTAATAGAAATTCTCAACCTTTCATCACATGGCTTGTCTCTATGTTCAATTATCGCTTTCAAACCTGACAATAGGCCAAAATGATAATAAGATCCGTCTGCAATATCTTGAACTTTTACATCTGAAGGAGTTCTCAGTAAGGTGCGGGAATCAAGTGGAAGTTCTGGATGTTCTTCTTGAAGAACATGCAAAAGATCACGAAGAGCAGAATGTGAAATGTTGTGCCTAGCGGCCCACTTTGCCAATTCGTCAGATAGCTTAAAGTCAACAAGATTAGACGCTAAATCATCTGCTTGGGGCCTGTCTACTCCATCTAATACCTCATATGAACATTCTCTATCACTATCTGAAACATCTGTCCTATTGCCATCACTGGCATAAGACTGACGTGCAGCGTTTGTAATTTCATCTCCTGACATGGTATTGTGTGACACAACATTACAATATTGACTAGAATACTCGTTTCCTTCTGTAACTTTAGTGTAACTACTAGTATGCCGATCAATATGGGTCTGTGATGAGCTAGGTCGGTCATCATTTGATTTATCATCATGATGTTCATATCCGCAGTTTGTTCCCACATTACTTGAGATATTTTGCCCTTGGGAATCTAAAACCGCATTAACATCAACAGCCTCATTCAGTCTGTTGATGTCATCTAAATGTGCTTGAACCTGTGCCGCTATCCTTCTTCTCTTTGTCCATCTAGACATGGTGTTTTTACTTCACCGCAATTTATAAACTACAAGAGCTTAATAATATACGTGCTTTGAATTATTCCTGCTGTGCTTTGCCATCGGTTGTATTCACCAGATCTGCAATGACAAATGGAGAAATAATAATGTGCAAGGGATTAATTCATAAAACCTTGAAATAAAATGGTACACAAATATCAAAAAACAGACATATCAATCACTGTGAGTTATGTATATACAAGTATGTGTAAAAAAATTTGAAGACACATATTTTCCTGGAATACACTTGCATCCCGTTTTGTCTGCTTTTCTTCATAACTGATTGAAGAAACATAGCTCATGATCAGATCTAGACAAAAAAAGTTTTCCAGAGCAAGGGAGAGAGAAAAAAAAGAGAGGGAAAAATTATAGAGATACGGAGAGAAATAAAAGAGTTTTTTGTTAAGTAATTATCAGATTAGAAGAATTCAATTATATTTATTTTTGTCGTATATTTCAGTCTAGTTTCAAGTGAAACAAGCCTATGTACTAAAGATCACTAAATAAGAGACAATGAATAATTGATATCCATAAAATAAAACATAACAGGAACAATTAAAGAATTAGTGACTAACAAATTGATATTAGGAAGTTAGGAAATATGTTACATTACAAATCATCAAATCACTTTGGGATTTTTCTTTTCATTTTGGAAATATTAAAACCTTTGACTTAATTTGATTGTAGCATGAAGATAAGAAGATCAGATCAAAGGACAATTATTTTTATTATATCTATACGTATATATATATGTATATATATATATGAATTATCATACAATCGCGCGTGTGTGGAGGGAACATTAAATGCAAATTATACCGGCTAAAGGCAAAAGAAGTTAATCATAGATATGGGCCGAAACATTATCTACTATAGGTATTCGGAAGAGCTACTATCAGTTGTAATTCACATAAACTTAATCTTGTTCCATAGGGTCTAGGCATATATCATAAAATGATTTGTTTGTCTAAAAACGACAGAAATATTACAACGTAATTGGGGTTGCCTCACATCGCACTTAAGGAAATGAGGAGCTAAGGGTGCAAAAATTCCAATTGAAATTCATTAAGCACATCACAATTGGTAATGATGATGCACTAGAGTTAAACTCTTTTGCACGATTAAGGAATTATCTGTTCCATACTCGTATATTATAGGTACAACGTTTGGTAGTTGCGAAAAACTATTATAATTCTCGACTGATGTAGACTTCATGCACTTTTCTAGTCGAATCTGCTAAGATGTGTTTTGCAGATAACTTTAATACCGAAATAACGAAGTTAAAGAATTTCACAACAGATTGATCTTGGCCGAATGAAGTTGAATCAGCATCAATTAACGACTAACTCTTAATAACTGATTTGTCATTTATATATATAATTTCCTTATTTTCAAATTTTTGAAATTCATCCGACGAGATGCTTTCATTTCAACTGATTGACATTAATTACCCTAGTATGATTTTTAATCATGGCTACTATTAAAACATAAATCTCACTCTTTTTGCCTCGCGCTCCCTCTCTCTCCCTCTCTCTCTCTCTCTCTCTCTCTCTCAGGTTGCATTTAAAACAACAAAAACTAAACTGACTAGTGGGAGATCACAGCTCTCTCGGCATTAGACCGTGGCCTCCAACGCTCATAGGTTGTCCACTAAAGATACACTGAGCGGTGTGAACTCACCGTCATAGACCAATATCTAACCACTGACATGCACAGGCACTGTTTACACTGGTAACTGATCTAATCCAGTCGTACAAATAATTGAATAACATTCATGTAATTATACCAAGCTGATGTCACACTTCCCATGTTATCTTACTCCAATACATGCATTCATACAGTCGCTGAATCACTCACATGTTGCCAATGAATTAATCCTTAAAATTCAATATTCGATAAACTGAATCAAATTATCATCAGAAAACACACACATGAATTCCTCTTCTTTTTCAAAAAAGTCACATGTTTTGTAATATAAACGATAAAAAAGAGAATACTATACACGTCACAATAAACTTACCAATGCTGAGAGACTTTGAATTCTGTGGCTGAAATTTTGACTTGGTAAATGGATTTGACTTCAGTCTGCTAGATCTGCTAAAACACTGTGGTTGAATACTCTCACTAAGACTTCTGCAGAGACTGAGGTGCTTGGCAAGTCACTGGCAATTTTGAATAGCTGGTGTGTACCAGGCTATGAGCGATGCAAAGATGTCATGAGTATGCTTCTTGGAATAAGGGTGCAACTTGCTTGACCACTTGACCACAGGAATTTCTAAAGCTAAGACAATGTCCACCAGTTTGGCAGTTGGCTTTAAAGGGGCTATTTGAGTTCACATATTTCTATTCTGTAATCAACATTAAGTTTCACTTATTATGTGCCATATATATTCATAAGGCCTACAGTTTACAATTACCAGTCCCTTGCACAATTTGCCAAACAAGACTTTTAATATATTTGAGATGCACCTATAGAATTACGCTGCATGCGTCATATGACCCCTCCTTTGCGGTAATTTAAATTGCTCATGTACTTATTTCATGAATAGCATTACAAAATGAAGTAATACATAATTATCATATATATATATATATGCATATGTATAATATGATGCATATATATATATATATATATATATATATATATATATATATATTATACACATATACAGAGCGTATAAAAAAGGTAATCCAACTTTGGAGGGCTGCCATTTCTTAATTTTCAACTATATGAAGAGCACAATTTGACAATGTTGGTTGTAAGGAGAGGGGAACTCTTCCTCTTTGTATTGATAACTAATTATGTTGGCAAATGTCATGCATGACTGAGCACATGAACTTAAAAGACAACAATAAGAAATTGCAGTTTTTCCATGTTTGAGTGTCACATGAAGGAACATTGAATATTTCACTGCATTGATGAGAAGTGGTCAAATAGGCCAGCCTGTACGAATTTGCGTTTAGGTTTTTTCCTTACATTTTATGGTCCATAACCTTTAAATGGCCTTTTACATGGTCGGTATTGGTCGCTCCCACATGCAGAGGCCAACCCACACAATTCATTATTCTCTGTTCATATTCAACACCTATAGCTTCCATCAGTGACAATTTAAAACCATGTATACGTCTTGAATATGAAGAGAGTGAATTATGGATTTATATGTTCTCATCGACAATTTGGCCATGTTGAAGGTAATGAACCATAAAACGTTAGAAGAAACCCTAATCAAAACATGAATCTAATCTCCAAAATAACAATTTGACACCTGATGCATGGCAGTGTTTGGCTGTACGGGGCCGGGGCGGCCGGGGTTAACTTCTTTCTTTCTTTCTTTCTTTCTTTCTTTCTTACTTGCTTTCTTTCTTTCTTCTTCTTCTTCCTAATATTTCTTCTTCTTCTTCTTAGTCTGTTAATTAATCTGCCTCCTTCAAGGGTATTCTTGCAAACTGATCTGTGGGCACTTCCAAAAGGATTTTCTTTGAATGTGCTTCCTGTTGACAGTTGTTACTAATATGTAAGATCTTCTCTTCATCCAATCACATTAGGCATTCATGCTTATGGAAAAAATGGAATGGCAAAAACATGACAAACAATCAAGAAAGCAAACAACAACAAAAAATAATAATAAAGATTCTGAACAGTTCGCCTTATTCTGGAGGTTCTTAAGAAAGAATCCGAAAACAAAATAATGTTCGTTAATCTATCCGAAAATTAAAAAAAAAAAAAGAGGTTCGCCATGAAATAAACGTCATTCAGTAACAAATTTACTGTTGTTGTAATTTACAGCAAACCAAAGACCACAATAATATCAATGTGAATCAGAAGGAAAGCACCAATATCACTCACAAGGTTTGAGGAAAATCGGACAATCTATCCAAAAGTTATAATTTTTTTTTTTAAATAAAGTTATTTTGCCCGTGCCGTCATTGCTTGATGAGAAGACTGCAGTCCATGACGTAATTTTCGATAACAATATGAAGACAATGTAACGAGAATTCCGTAGAATCTAATTTTCATGAAAAGCACGCATTCCATCAACTTCGACTGACATTTGTTGCGGTTAATTATTATTCCCCTGCTTTCTGAAAGAGGAAAGTCGATTGCCCTATCATTATGCTAATAGAAAGTGAAAATATATTGAATTTTCTTTATATTCCCGTCATGAATTTGTCGATATTCAAAAGGATCCTGTTTGCTTCCCATAAACATGGTCATAAGACATCAGCCCCTTCCCATCTCTATTACTCTACACCCCCCCCCCCTACTCAGGCGGTCAACCATGCATGCTTGCATGTTCCAGATTCTTGGAAATACACTGTACCCCCTTTACGGAGGGAATGGGTTAGGATTTTGACCCCCTATCACAGCCTTTTGGAAGGGGAGCCATCAAAACTATATCACCTTCCTATTTTATAGGGTTTTGGAACGGATCGAGGCCATAATTGCCCCCTATCACATGCTTTTGGAAATGAAATTAACAAAATTACCCCCTATATGAAGGAAGAGTACTGAGGTAAAAAGAGTTTCCACAAATCCAGCACCTGCACGGACAGGAATATAGACGTTCTCTTGCTGAATGTACCAGAAAGAATGTACTTCCTGCAGCACTTTTCCTTCACTCAGGGTCCAGGTTGGGATTTCTACAGATGGACATGTCTGAAAGATGTTGGGAAAGATTTGGAAACTACCCCTAATTAATTTTTTTTTTTTTTTTTTTGGGGGGGGGGGGATGATAAAAACCTCTGTATTCTAAGGAATTTCGGGGATTTTTTCCCCCGAGCTGAGCCCCGAAAATGACACCCTTTCCCGAAAACGGGAACGCGCACATGCGGTATATAATATGGATGACCACCTGAGTGGGGGAGGGGGGGGGGGGGGGGGGTCTATACACTTGATAGAAACGACGATTCCCCTTTCCTCCCCTGCTTCGCCATCTATATCATTATCAAAATTTCGGAATAACTACCCGTATTTCACTTTCGGATGATCGAACTTTATTCGGAATACTTTACGAAAATTATCCCATTTGGGCACCTCCCAAAACTTGTGCTGATATACCTTTTCACTATAAAAGCAATGTCTCCTTGATCATTTCCATTACATTTCGTACAGTTAAAATGTCTTTGCTATATGGCCGAAAAGAGTTTTTGAATCCATGGATATACGTGGAACTGTATTTGATGGATGCATGTTTTTTTATATAGAACTGCCGGGGGGGGGGGGGGGCACCTCCAAATGGTATATTGCTTTTGAAAGCGCATCCTTTTGACTACACAGATATTGTTGAGCAATAATTTCTTTTCCATCACATTTTATGAAAGCAGAAATGTTTTTGCTGTTATGCGGTCGGTCGAACATTACAGTCTGGTGCAATAAACTCGATCATCAAATGCATAACGCATTATCCATATAATAGTCTCCTCCACTTGTACCTCGAAAATGGTTCACACGTATGTCATTTCCTTTTGTACCTGTGTGTCTGTATTATGTTATGATAAAATTATATATCAACTAGAGACAGATATATTCAATTCAATTCAATTCTATTCTATTCAATTCAATCATAGTTTATTTCCAATCAACGAAAATCAAAAACATAGTACAAAGTATACATGCCATGAAATGATATTGTTCAAACGTTTGCAAAAGATTCATGTAATATATCAAGTACGAGACAAATTACAGAACAACATGTACAATAATTAGGAGGAACACAATAAATACTTCGTGGGCGAGCGGAAAATAAATTCGATTATGGAAAATATAGTGATCCACTAAAAAGCAAAGCTTGTCGGACGTGGATCGCTAGATAATATATAGTCATGAGATGCCGGTGATAAAATCATCTGATTAAAGAAGTTCTGAACTTTCAGCATGCAGGCTTGATTATTCTATATTACGTTACATCAAGTTGTGCTTTTTTTTTTCATTTTAGGTAGCGAACTATTCAAAATTCTGATGTCGCAAACAATTAAGTTTGCTGAAATCAGCTATACTTCACGGTGTTTACTTGTTTATTTATGTTTTTTTTAAATTAATATTTGTTTCAATTGATCCTTTTCTGGCCCTGACTATAGGTATCATACCAATGACCAAGGTGTTCATACAGGTGGAAACCTCCCAAAATTATAGGTAAAACATCTCAGAGAGAAATAATCATTCTGTATTAATATTAGAAGAAAATTGTCGCAAAGGTCCTTGAAACATTCATAATAATAAAACCAAACAAACAATGTGGCATAGCACTTTTTTTTTTTTCAAATGACACGTATCATTTTATATGTTTCCTTTGTCAGGAATCCCTAAAAACTCTTGAAAGTATACCCAGCGCAAAGGTGATTCTTTATCACATACCCTCTTCTTTCGAGGAAATATGCATTCATTATAGCATGGACCAGGAATGGTTACACGTATACAAGAAAAGCAGATTGTACCCTCTCTAAAACTCTGAAATATTGAAATGATTACAAAAGGGTCATCATAATGTGAGCCTTTGTGACCTTGTTCAATTATATTTTGGTTTCAGCAGCGACTTCAAATCGTTGGTGTCAGCGCTGTAATTAAACGTGCGTTACCGAAACATCACTGGCCGTATGTACTATCAGAACCTTAGAAAAAGCAAAGTGTCAAAACACGTGCAATCCAAGGTAAAAAAAAAAGAGAGAGAAAAAAAGATGAATCTTGCGATATCTTATACGTCCACGGGCTCAAAGCAACGGGCATCGAAAGAAAATGGCGCATGCATGCGAGTAATTAAGCGTGCAGTATAATATATAGGTTTTCCCATTCATTTTAAAACTTTTTTCATTCAATTTCACAAATGTTTACTTCAATTTCGTCGCGGAATGTCGGGAGTAGGCCAATCTTACTTTCAAATTCGTCTTTCGTCGTTCATTTTCAAACAAAGTCCATTCAATTTAGTCATTTGGCATACATTTTCGTCATTCAGTTCAAATTCGTCAGTCTCACTCGCAGCACTCAAAACAGCAGGATCGATTTCGTCTTTTGTCAATCATCTTCGTTAAATTTTCATTCATTTTCGTCTCATATCTCTACCCGGTGTGATTTTCCAGTCATTCATGTATTGTTTTTTTTTTTTCTGTAACCGTTCACGTTTTATACATTCAGGAGTTAACATACACACAAGTGCCCCCCCCCCCCCACACACACAGAACCACAGATACAGACATACACACAAGCAATCCGAGTACACACTGATATAAACAGACGTATGCCGTCTCGCAAACGAAAACGCTGACAAACGATTTCTAGGCAAACATGATTAAAGACAAAATTTAAGTGTAGAATTGTCGCCTGTTTAATGTCAAAGAATGGATAACATAATTATGTTTGCTGCTTTCCAGGGTACAAAATTTAAACTTTGCTTTATGTATTATGATGCGAAAACCTGAACATTACGAGTTAAAGTTCAAAATGTGACACTGACATACTGTCCTGGGTTGTGACTTTTGACTGTCGTTTATCCTTCAATTATTTTCGTTTGCAAAGCAGTCTTGTTTTTCGTGTGTATTGTTAAAGCAAATGGTTAGGGAATAATGTGTAACGATACAGTTTACGAGAGAAAGTAAAAATATGTCGGCTTAAAGTTGGTTCACCATCAAAATAAAGAATCGGCAATATCTGACTAATTTGAATGAAAAATTCATGAAATTGTGTGAACAAAGACGAATTTGATCTTCACATTCTGCGATCCGTCAGCTGGAGGGACGAATTTGAATGACACTATTTATTGACAATTCTGAATGCTATGTCTTCGAAAATGTTTGACGAAAAACGAATTACAATGACAGAAGTTGAAGTATAGGTTTTTGCGTTCCACCTGCTTCTCGGGACGAAATTGAATAATAAATCTTTGAAAGTGAATGACAAAAGTGCAAAAATGGATGGGAAAACCTATATACTATATACAATATGCACCTGCTGAACTACACGCAAGTCATTTTTTTTTCTTTTCATCAGATTGATCTATGAGGTCAAGCTTGTTTGATGACTGTAACATTAAAATCTTATTGAGCGATACCAAAGCGTTGAATGATTTTTTTTTTTAAATGTGGTATTATATTGATTTAAATAAAAAGGTTAATATCTGAAGTAGATATCCACTACACTGTATCATACTCTATGTACAAAGTATAGGCCATATTATACATCCAATATGTAACGTAAAGGTTGCATCCCCTATGTATATGGTTTCAGTTATTTTCGTCTTTTGTATATGAGATTTTGCCCCTGTGCCCCTCTTGATGGGATGGGGAGGGGGGGGGGCAGGGGGAGAGGGGACCCAAACTCCCAAATTAAGGGATCGTTGAAAATCTTCTCCTCTAGTATTAAGAACCAGAAATGATAGAGTTAAGTTAATTCTATAAGTTAGTACATTGATGGCTGTATGTAGTTTCAAGTTTGTTTGTTTTTTCATGGCAGATCCATGGGTCCCCCCCCCCCTTTGGAGGTCGCTAGGGATGGGTACAAATTTGGGCATAAATTGTACATTTTTATCATCTTCTTGAAAACCCCTCGACAGAATTTCACCAAACTTGGTGGATAGCATCCCTAGGGGAATAGGATCTCAATTTAATTGTTCTTGTAGGCATTATGTCCGGGGGAGGGGGGGGGGGGGGGGAGTGGGTGCTGGTTTTGCGTTTGAGTTCAACAGCCGTTTATTTCCGACGGGTCCATGGTCGAAGTATCGGCGAATGATCGGAAGGTATATAGGTCTGGGTGTGTCCATATCAACGAACTCTTTTTCTTTCTTTCTTTCTTTCTTTCTTTCTTTCTTTCCTTCTTTCTTTCTTTCTTTCTTTCTTTCTTTCTTTCTTTTTCTTTCTTTCTTTCTTTCTTTCTTTCTTTCTTTCTTTCTTTCTTTCTTTCTTTCTTTCTTTCTTTCTTTCTTTCTTTCTTTTTGGAGTGAATACGTCAATAAGCATACCTTCCTATATCTGATGTACGGCATTAATGAAGCGCACCCTTGCATTCCGACCGATCTGAACTCCCCTGACGGACATTCAATATGAATGATGCACATGCTGAATATCAAATCTATTGACCGGAGTGCGAAATTAAAATCAAAATTATTGAAAAACGAAATGGAATGATTACTTTCGTGGAGCTATTTTTGCGCAATTTTGACAGTAACCCGATCATCAAATTGAATGGCAAACGTACGAACCAATACTTATAGATAAAGTGTAATAGAGATGATCCGATTGAGTAGGCATTGCTCCATAAAGTCTGCAATGACAAAAGGGCGCAATGGGAGGTGCTGCAAGTTACCCCAAGTAGTAGCATCTTGATAATATCAACCCAACCTACAGTTGTTAGTTGGTTATGTTAAAACATCGTTCCGGCCATAGAGAACAAAGACGTATTGTTTTTGTCAGAAAATGTAATGAAAATGAAGAGGAGAATACTCTTTTGTCATATATATTTGGTCAAAAGGGTGCACATTCAAAGAGGACTCGAAGAGAGGTGCCAAATGTTTGCCAAAATGTAGCCGGAATACATGCATGGAGATCAAGTCGATCCGCCAAAGAGTATGATTAAGGCATTTTTATTAAAAAAAAAGAAGAAGAAGTAAAAATACGAAATGCACCAAGTGCAATATCACAAAGAGAAAAGTGATTAAAAGTGTATCATAAGATTCGACGAGAAAAGGTGAGGCAAGACTGAAATTAATTAACAGCACTTATGCTTGGAACCCCTGAAAAAAACAAAAACAAAAAATAAAACCTTTTTTTTTCTTCACGGTTCTGCACAATGTAGCCACACATGCTGAATCAATATAATTGTTTCATCAAAAGATGAGTTGTTTCAGATTTGCAAGTATCATATTTTCTAAAGCAATGCCATGAGTAGTTACTCTATTATACTTTTGTGTAATATTGTCGCTTGTTGTCTCAGAACATTTGACATCGATCTCTATGTGAGAGTATCAGTGGATGGCACTGATCTCGGAGATCAGTGGTGGATGGTAGTGATCATCAAATTGGCAACGCAAAGCAGGGATTGTTTTAGTTCGGTGGATTGTTCACCGTCGTGTTTTTTGCAGTGGTTCTGCTAAACTGCCTATAGAGGGCGGACTACGCAAAATGTTTGCAATAAGAGTAATCGCAATCAATCACAACAGGAAAGAAAAGGCATTTTATATTTGGCGCAGTATTAAACTTCGCTGCTCTTCAACAGTGCAACTGACCGAAAGGATTGGACATAGATTTCTACAACCTCTACAAGGTTTAGAACTAGGTACGTTTTAGTCCGTTCGTCGTATGTCACTACATTCCTCGTGTGGAATCATTACTGAAGTACTGCACTGTCAATGCAATGAACAGTAGTGACAGTATTGATACTGCACACTGCACAGCTTAGTCCCGCGCGTACATTTTTTGTTCAGGTTTTCGCAGCGCAGGCCAGTCAGCCAGGGGCCGTATTCTGAGAGCTAATTAAGTGTCTGATTAGCACTTAATTACCGAATTGGTATTCTGAGAGCATGATTAAGTAGGGGATATATTAACTACCATAGCAACAAGCGTTTTGGCGGGAAGGACCTACGCGTTTGCGCGTATCAATGGCAATGCGCATGCACCTCTGAGGAGAGGACTTAAGTTGTAATCACAGAGGTAGAGCGCAGAGTTAATTACGAATCGGTATTCTGAGGGTGTAATTAAGCATGAAAGTTCATGGAAAACCTAATGATACCAAAGAGTGTCATTAACCACTCCGATACCACGCATTACATCGTGTTTTCTCTACCACAACGATGCTTACTGTCTTTGGTAACCGAGGAGCGGTTGAATCTTGTTATGGTATCTGTAGAATTCAGAGAAAAAAAGAAATATAGCCGATCTTCGAGGAATTATGTCATTTTATGTGAGCAAAGAGGTTGAGATCCTCGCATGCGTAGGTGAGGGGTTGTAATCAAATACCGGAGTGTGCGAACGGAGCTCTTGGGTTGTAATTACAGGGGGCGTGTAGGAGCGCGCATTGAGGGCATATTTGCGCGTGTACAGGTAATCATCATTTTGGCTTCTAACAACGCGTCTGACTGGATGGAATAACAATTAGATGGGAGGGACCTAAGATAATTACAGGGGACTTAATCATACCTTAATTATGTCCTCAGAATACCGATTTTGCCCATGATTAAGGGCCTATTAACTTCACGACTTAATCACGAAGTTAATTACAGACTTAATTACAACCTCAGAATACCACCCCAGGGTGGCAGTATGGCCCCGCCGGGCAGCCCTGGCTATCTATATTGCCTAAGGTTAAACTGTGCCTGGCAGAGTTCGAGTAAATTTACCTGTATAGACAAAATCGTGAAATACAGTGTAGGCCCCACCGCAGTGCAGTGCGCGTGCACCCGTGCGTTAGCAAGCAAGGGTATGTCCTAGGGTAGCCCCGGAGACCGCGCCGCTATGATGCGGCGGGGTCCTGGCGGCTACCTCGCAGTTTCACTAAAGTGAGAATCACAAACAACTCCCTATTGCCACATACGGCGACTTCACGAATAAATCATGGGTAAATTTCTATCATAAACACGGTGACAATAAAAAACGAAATATACATTACCCCATTGCCTTGGTTCTTTTCACCAATTTATCTGGAAACTGCAAAATTTTCCACATTTTTTAGGAGTAAGCGGCCTGCCCTAGTGGGAGAGCCGTGCTACCATTTTGAATGTGTATATCCATTAGTAAGCATCTACGCATGTAGCGAGTAATACGTAGCCTTTTGTCAAGGCCTTCTCGCTGTATGGTGTAGAGAGCCCAGCCGAGTAAGGTAGCGCGACTCGCTTCGCTCGTCCGTTACAGCGAGAGGGCCTTGACAAAAGGCTAGCATGCAACGTTTTCCAATAGTAAGCATCGGTGAGCTGAAGATAATTCGCCTTATAAGACAACATTTTCTGCATCATAAGCATTGAAATGCATCAAACAGTCGCCGATGTGAATCATTTAGGTTTAATCGACCCATGTAAGTATTCCTAGTAGTTTTTGTTGAAAAATTAAGGAAATATAGCACCGGAACAGCACCCGTTTTGTACAACATTAAGATCTGAATGCGAAAACGGCACAGCCCCAACACGCTGCACTGCACGTTGGGGCTGGTCGCAGTTAGTCCTAGGGTTAGGGTTAGGGTTTAGGGTTAGGTAGGGTTGTATTTATGGTTAAATTGGCCGTTAAATTAGTCGAGGGACATTAGGGAGTCCTTCCGAGAAGAAAGAGAGGACGAAAGATGCTATGCTGTGGAAATCGGCCCCACCGCTGTATCAATTTCGCGTAAACGCCATTTGGTGGGGCCGCATTCACGAGTATGTAGACTGTGGAAGGAAGCCCCACCTTGCTCACCTATCGATGAACGCCACACGGTGGGGCTGAATTCACAAGTATAAATAGGCGAGCCGCCGTAGTATTAGTACGGACACGCAGTAGTGGGGCTATTTCACGAGTATGCCCCTGTATATAATATACTTGTCGTATGTCCAGAGACTCCAACTCTCCCGCTTTCGACGGGATATCTCCCGCCGCGCCGAAAGCCCATCCTTGCAAAATCTCCCGTTCTCCCGCTTGAGTCTTGAGTTGAGATTTAATTTCTCCCGCCCTGGCTCTGTGTCTCCCGCTTGAAATGATTTCTTACTTATTGTCATCGTATGTTGAAAAATAAGCCTTAGATAGCACGAGAGAGCATCTAGAACCCAAGACCAGGGGGGTGTTTCATCAATTTAGTCAGCGCTGACAAGCTGTCAGTCCCTGAGTGACAGTTTCAGTAAAATCCTTGGTTTTGATTGGCTGAGAAGCTTTGGTCATTGACTGTTACTATGGTGATTGTAAGAGACTGACAACTTGTCAGCGCTGACAACGTTAATGAAATGCTCCCCTGGACCCCAGCCGTAAGGAACTTCGCGCACATCAATGTTGGAGTCTCCCGTTTTTGCTAGGGGTTTCAGGCGGGAGAATCTCCAGATCAGAAGGTACCTGGGGTTGGAGTCTCTGTATGTAGTCTGATAAAGTATTGAACTGAACGAATAGTCATATCGCTGTTGATGAGTGTTGTGTTAAGTTGCAAATTGTGTTGGACAAAACTAGCGTTTAATATGTTTATCATATGAAAATCAGATGTACACCATGTCATGATGTAGCCATGAAATGAGATCAATTATCTGTAGATTGATCCGTAATATAGACATGAACAGTGTTTATATCAGTCAATTTTTTTGGTTTTCTTGAAAAAATCTCGCATTTTAATAACTTTTCGCGTTTACGATTTTGCCATTGTAGCAGCGGCTTCGATTTGCCCATCATCGTAAGTGGAGAGCTCGCTAGTGCTGAGCCAGCGCGCGGCGTCCGAGGGCAGTCGTAAATCACACAACACCCATAGCGACTCCCGCGGCAGCAACCGGGAAACTCTTCACGGGCTCCGATCGGGCAGCCAATTTCACTGAAAAAGGCATTGCAAGGTCCATTTTGTGTACCATTCTTACCACATGCGCTAACATGCGGTCGATAAATTTTCCTTTCAAAAAATCAGAAAACATTTCAATTTTGAAAAAAGTGAAGTTTCGATACTGCCATATTTTGCGCAATGTGGATTAAGTACAAAATACACCAAAGGTCACGACAAATAAGTGTGAAATTTCGACTTAGCGTGCTGAACAGATCATCCTCCTCGGGCTACTAGCAGTAGGTAGCAGACGCAAACCCACGTACTGGAAAGCAAAAGTAGTTCAGGTTTGTGATTCAAACATGTTGTTTGACATAGTAGGGCCGTATTACTTTGGAAAAGAATGATATCAATGCACCCCTGTCATAACTGCTACAGCTAGCGATCGTCGCGAATGGGCTCAGAAGTTGAGCACTGCATGTGTAGAAAACGATGTACATGCGCGAGAGCGCCATCTAGTGCTGAATGACGAATGCTAACAAAACTTATTAGAATCACGATTATTGCCCTGGCCGGGTGTGGTAATATCTAAAACCCTAGACAATCTACCTCATTCCCCATAGGTTACGCCAAGCAAGATGATATCCCATGAATCACCACGTACTGAGCTGAGCTGAGCAGCCGGTGAGCTTCTCTTGCTATATGGAACACTGTTTGACAAGTGATAACACAGCCCAGCCTCCACACCCTGCCCTGTGGGTGTAATTTTGACACATTGTATCGAACACTGTGCATTATTGGGTGTCTTTGTTCGCTGCTGCAGCTTTATGCAGGAGTATTAAGCTTTAACGTTATATTTGAATAAAATGTTGCATCTCAAAAAATTGCCATGATCAGGGTGCAAAGTGTGATGAGATAGTTTACGATACAATAGCTTCCATTTTTTAACACCCTAGCCTAGCTAGCCACAACAATTATGTAAATACGGTAGACAGATGTCTCCTTTATCCATCTAGTACTACTTGTGAATTTTCCCCCACCAGAAGGCTTTCACACGTGATTGATGGATACAGCAGCAGGACTGATTTCCACAGCATAGACCATGTAGTCGAGCATTTTCCATCCTTTCTTGTTTGTTTTCTTTCCTTCTGTCTTTCTTTACTTTTTTCCTTTTATTTTGAAAGAGACCTCCTAATCTCCCCCCCCCCCACATACATACACTATACCCACATACACGCAGATGCATGTACATGCACTACAATACTGCGCCTTGCATTGGGGCCTACATGTATGAGACATAACCAATTTTCTATCTAATGTTAGAGGTTGAGTAATGGTTGTAGTAGAAGATTTAATCACGTCCTTAAGAAGGGTTGAAGTGCATTTAAGGGTCTATAAGTTACTCATTGCATTTATTTGTGACTTTTTTTCAGTTCAGCAGAAGAAGCCATGATTTCAACATAAAATTTGATGTAGACCCTTTGTTACATAATAAATACATGTACTCAGAGCAGAAATTTCAAATGATCTCTTGATCTTATCATTGCACAAACTTCACATAGGCCTTTCCAGCTGTCTATAGTATAGACGACATTTAGTATATCTGCCAATATACACATACATACATCTTTTGCCTACAAAGAAGGTATGTTTTGATGGCTGGCGTCATTGACATATAACCTTATTCTATTCTTTCTTTACTTCTTGACAACATTATTCTTGGCCAGGGCATGATGGAGCGTGAGGATCGCAGCAGTAATCTAAGGGTGACCCTGTCTGGAGTGTCCCTGCCTACAGACCAAGCAGCATCCGATGAGGCAGCGCCCCACGAGTTCTGCCTCATTGATGCCGGCATCCAGAGCATGCTGAATCTTCCCCTCGTGGGACGCATACAGACCCTGAACCTCCACTGCAACAGTATCTCCAAGATGGAGAACCTGCAGCATCTTCCCCACCTGCGCCACCTGGATCTATCCTCCAACCGCCTCGTCCACATCGAGGGCCTGGAAAGGGTGGGCGGCCTGAGGACACTGAATGTTGCGTGCAACCACCTGGTGGCTCTTTCTGGACTTGGGAGCTTGAAGTAAGATTTCGATAACATCATTACTATGTTGGAATGACGAGCTGGCTTACCACAGTAAATTAGTTAAAATTGATAGTGTGTCTGCAAATAGGAGGTCCCGGTTTGAGACTCCTTGTGAGACCAATTGACCCAATATTGTGATTTATAGTTTGGATCAAAAGTGTATCGTTTAGTGATTCTATATGTATTTTCAACACGCTGGCTTGTTTGACACTCCGGGTATACTATTTGGAAAATGATGTCACTTTTTGTGACAACATTTTCCAAATTGTACATTAGTTGTGAAGTGTTGTCATCAAGCAATTGTGACATCATGCCCTGCTTTGTGCGGTCAGTTTAGGATCCTTCCACAACAGTGCGTCCGCCACACAGCTTCTTGCCTTGTTTTCCCCCCTTTTTTTGTTTACATTTCTGTTTCAAAATATAAATCAAATATACACTGCCTGATTTTGATTTTCTGGTTAAAGTTCTTGGCCTCGATGTCTCCAAAGGTACTATTCACTTCGGGGCTGTGTCCTTCATTGATTATCTTTTAGTCACCTCTGCCCATAGTTTTAACCTTACACTCTCAAGGCAAAGTATATTATTGCAACCTCTCGTTTGAGATGTGACACACATTGATACACATTGATATTTGGGTAGGACTGGAATCAGAGGTCCCACTTGTAGGAGAGTCACTAAAATATAAAGTATCCCACCACCCATCCCCACAAGGTGAAAGAGGAAACCCGATGAAGTGGTTCATGTGATGCACAATCCAAAGAATGGGCAAATAATTCTGACCCCTCATGATTCGCCAACATGCGTACTTTTTAAAAGCACCAATCAGCAGTCTGTAATCAACCAAGTACATTGTGCCATATAACAAGCAGGAACTTACATCCATTGCCTATTTGCTGCCTTTGAATTTTCAAAATCAGTTTGTTAAGAATAAGAGCACGGAAGAAGATGCATAGACAAAGGTATGTACACATACCTAAAAATGTCACTTTACATCATTCAGTCATCTACTGAATCAAGCTTTTGACGTGTGAGTGTTGCTTACAATGTAAAACATTTAATATTTTCTTTTTTTTTAGGTCGCTTAAGAGACTCAATGCTTCCTACAACCAAATTCAAGATGTGACGGGCCTTCGTGACCTCCATGGCCCCAACTTTAGTCTCACACACCTACATCTCCATGGCAACCAGTTGTCTTCAGCTGAACACGTGATTGGCTGTTTGGTTGGCCTGTCACACCTCCAGCATGCCACGTTTCAGCATGAGGAAAGTGGCAATCCAGTTTGCCGACTGCCTGGTATGTGTTATCTTCAGTTTCTGATATTGTTGTCCTTTAGAAGTGCCATTTAGCTCTTCAGTTGTAAGTTCTTAGAGAGAATGCAGTGGACATTATCAATGTTGTAGGACAGGTACAACAAACACATGAGGAATTCCCATGTGCATTCTGACTAATGGTGAGATGGGGGGGGGGGGGATGGGTGGGTATGGTATGCATTTCACGACTCATTCTGGTTGGAATGTCTTCTGAATTGACCAAGGAGTTTCTGTATAGACATTAACTTACTTCCCAGTGGCCTGTTGCATAAACAGATGCAATCAAACTTAAGTCAGAAAATCAATCATAACTCAGATATCAGCCAATCAGATTTGAGTATTGAAAGATCTATGTTTGATTTTCTGACTTATGTTTGATCTTATCTTTTACACAACAGGTCCCAGGTAATCTTTGTACAAACAGATTGATTTTGGTTGTTACATACATGGGATTGCATTTTATATACATTAATTGCATTTTGTGGTTAGTCTGAGAGATCAAGTAGTTTCGCATGAGCATCTTGTGATGTAGATTGTCTTCTTGTGTAACAGGCTACAGAGCTGCACTCCTCAACTCGGTGCCCCAACTCGTGTCTCTTGATGGTCTAGACAGGACAGGAATGCCTGCCCAGTCCGAGGATGGCCTGTCAGATGTACCAGGTCAGAATTGTTAATCCAAGCTACAGTTGTAGTAGTTCAGTTCTAATATTACATACACTAGGACATAATTATGCTGTGTTACATTATTACAAGTCTATTTGGCAACGAAAATGAATTTGTTCCTTGGATTCTTCAGATTCCAGACATGTACTTCTTCAGATTCCACAAGGCAAATTTCAAGTTACACCATAAAAAGAGTATAATGTATCAGGTACCCTGCTGGCTCTCATTCTGTGACTATCAAGTCAGATGTTCTGATATCAATACCACATTAATTGAGTTACCTTACCAGTGAACATTTGTTCAAATTTAACTTGCCTTTACTGTTTATTTGGTGCCATTCCAATTTCTCATGAAATTCTTTTAGGTCTATTTGTTTTAGAAGACTTCATATAGGTCAACTTGAGCATAGCATTAAGGCTGTTTGTACTGTCACTCTATCTGAGACTCTCCATCTCGCTCCTGAACGCACAATTTCTTTTATTTTGTCTATTTTGTTTTCTTTTCACGTATATGGATTACTAAGCTTTCAATTTTGGTGTAATGTTAATGAAATGAACTGCAAGGAAAGATTTAATTTGTGTTTTGCTTTATGTATCTCTCCTCTGTTTTGTTTTCCCCAGGATTGGAGCAGTATCTTGACATCCTTCTGTCATCAGACATTGCTAGCAACCCTGACCAGGTGAGACTCTTCAGTTTGGCTAAATGTGTTGTTTTGAAGTCATGCTTCATCAGTATTTTGGCAGGCTCAAACGTTCTTACCCAGTTTTTCCCCATGGGTTGTCACATATACTGAACAAGTACTGCATTTCTTTCTCTCTATGTTTTTTTTTTTTTTTCTGATAAAGTGCGTCAGACAGTCTTTACAGGCACACATAAAAATTCTGGAGTTGCAAATTTGTAAAAAGAGCAGATGGTCATTTGTACAACCAAGCATGTATTCGTGTCATTATTTCCCTTAATTTCTTATTCTATGTTGCCTACGTGTTCTGTTTTACAAAAGGAAACACCTCTCCAAATCATAACACCCAAGATAGACCAGGTGCTTGAGCGGTTCAGGCAGCGTGCGCTGGCGTCATCTGGGACCAGTGGGAGTGGAAATGGGTTGGATGATAGAAGAGATACCATACCAGCTCCATTGAAGCAGCTGCAGGTGAGGAAGGATGTAATATAACCTTTAACTTCCGTGGATCAGGGGCCCATTTCAGAAAGGAGTTTGTATTTCTCAAGAGTGGCAGTGTTTATTGCTAGCATAGCAATGCCCTCAAAGCTTATGGTGGTCTGGTTCTTTTCTGGCTGCCGTCATGGGAACTTGCAATCATCGTGACTTAAGTAAGATTATCCATAAAAGGTGTCCCTGGGCTTTAAACAGGAACCACAGACATTTGTTTATGGTGTAGAATGAGAACAAAAATTGAAACCGATGTTTGGGTGTCTTTTATGACTGATGGGGGATGTGTTTATTCATTTAGTTTTTTGATTATGTTCTATCTATCATTGTCAATATTTCATATCTTTTAACCTTTTGTATGTTTTGAGGGACAACTGACACACTGTGAAATGTCTGTGGCAGAGAAAGGGTTAAAGATGATCAAACATCAATATACCATAGGCATGAATAGCTCTGCAACCCTCTGTCAAGAAACTGTTTTTATACAAACATGTGACAGCATTATGACATTGGTCTGCTTGTAGTCCCACCAGTGCATATCTGTGTAATCTTTTCATTCCATCCAGTTTTCACTTGTTCCTTGTAATGGTATTGCCCCAAGATGTGTGTTCACTGAATTCAGTCATCCCACTCACACAATATTTATCAACCATCATGCCACAGTCAGTGGATGATGCTATCATTCATACGCACTCCTCACTTTTCTTCACAGGGCAGACATTCTCAGCACTCCGCCAGTAACCATGAGGAGAGATTGAGGCTGCTGGAACAGCAGCTCAATGATGTCATGGCCAGGAGACTTGGGGTAAGCAACTGCATTCTGTGTATGCCTTCTTTTTTCCATAGTACAACATATTGTCTACATTTTATATTTTCCATGTTTTATGTTTTTAGTGGTTTGCTGAATTATGATGATGATTAGTCATGCAAGTAGTGGTAATAATAGTTGCTGCAGCATCTCCTGGCATCCCATCTGCATTTTAATATGTAACATCAAAATGACTTCGAAAATGAAACCTTGACACCTTTTCTTTTGCATAAAATGTGTGCAGTAAACATTCCTTTCATGGATGCAGTTATTGTGAAATACTGCAAACATGTCATCAATGTTTGACAAGAAATTATAGAAAACTAAACAAGTTTGTGTGAATTTTGATTGCCATTTGTTGCCAAAGTGACACAAGTCTGTTCTTTGTTTTGTCCTGTACAGGCTGTGGATGTTTCTCCCAGTACCGAGAGCCAGGACGATGCATTCCATCCTCCACCAAGGAGGAGAGCTGGCTCTGGCAGAGTGGCTAAGAGAGGTATGAATCTCCTTTCACTACTCCAATCCATTTGGTCCAGTGGTTTGCATACTATGCTTTGCACAGAAAGGTCCTAGGTTCAAGCTCTGCCCAGGGAATAGGTGAAGTTTTCCAGTGAGATGCATATTTCACACTACTGCTTTGTGAGTTACTGTAGTAGCAGCAGATAAGGTTGAAAAAGCTGGTCTTAATCTGCAATTTCTGCCACCCTATCTCTAGTGATAGATGTTACAGTAACCAGAACATGGTGTGTCACAACTGGTGTGAAAGGCTAATATCAACTTTTAGCAGTTCTATTTCATTTTTTTTTTGTAGCATATCAGAGTAGCCACACACTACAAGTTAGCATGTGAAATAATCAATAATTTCTAAATCAATAGTGCTAATACAGAGACAATTTTAAACAGAGCGTATCATTTTGTGTTGAAGATAATCCAAACATTGTATCTGGTTTGCTTTGATGAATCATATATTTTGTCTTATATCTATCAGACACTGATCATACGGATGAGAGTGACAAGGATGCAAACTCTGGGTCTGAGACAAGAAAGGGAGAGAAGCTTCATGGTGGAGGAAGAGGAGGAGGAGGAGGAGGAAGAGGAAGACAAAAACCAGCTGGTGTCAAACCTGGTAGACAGTCTGGTGAAGGCTTGAAAACAGCAAGTAAAAAGTAAGTTAAAGGAGACCTCCGTATGATTTTCAGACTTTTATATTTTAACAACTGTAAATCAGTTGTACTGAATACGGAGTTTCAGAATTTATTGTGATTCCGATGAGGAATAGGAATGTGTTCAAAAATCATAACGAATTGCAATGAACAAGGATGATGACATGGCAGCCTCACCATAAGTATGCAGGGTTGGGGCTCAAGGAAGCAGAACAAAATAAGAAGGCATGCATAGATTCTACACAGGTGAACTTGTTAAGCAAGCGGTATTGTAATGGAATACACTACTACACTTTTGAAACGTGAGCCTCCTATGTCATCAACATTGTTTGGTGTAATTTGTTTAAGGTTTTTCAGATTATTGGTTTCTGTTCTCATGACCACAATAAATTCCACAAATCTACAAATGGGGCTGTCAATTTACTTACTACATGATGTGAAATTATGAAAATCGTCTGGAATGCCCCTTTAAGTGTTGAGAGTAGATGGAGATATTTTCAAGAATTTCATGCAGCTGTTATTATGACAAGCATGTTATCTGATGCAGTGAACAAACTCCATTGTTTTGTTCTTTGAAATAAAGTAATTTTTATTCACCTCAAATGCAAACAATGCTTTGTTGATTTATGATGCATGGATCATAGTCCTGAATTCAGTGAATTTACTCTCTCCCTTCATGGAAAAAAAGAAGACAGAAAGAACAAAACAAAACATAGAAGTTCTTACAACACTTTTTAATTACCCAGTGTTGGGTTCAAGTGTTGTTTGGTTCAAAGGGTTCCATGACATTTGCTCCTGCGACAATTGCACCCATGAAATATCTACACGCTAAGCCAAACACAAATTCTACCCACAATCCTAACCCTAACCTTGAGTCCACAGAGAAAGTAAGTCTGGAGGAACCGTCGCAGGAGCAAATGTTGTGTCACGGGTTCATAGTGCCCTAACTTTCTCCAATAAGGGCAAACCAAGTCATTGACAAAAATTATTTTCATAACCAAGACATTTCTCGAACCTACCGTGCATCATTTGTTCCACAGACCGACCAGGTCCAAAGTGAAATCGAGTCCATCCTCGCACAAAGACCAAGATGCTTCAACGTCGCCCTCTAGCGGTCAGGAGAAGAGAGGCAGGGGTAAGGCCTCTGCTGCTGAACACATCATTCACACCACAGCTGAGCAGGATGCTGACAAATTAGTAAGCAATATTTTGAATCCTTCAGATATTGACAACACCTATATCTGGTATTGCTTTTGTTGCAAACTGATCACACAGAATCACATAACACACATTGCAACGTTTCTCTCATTTTCTTTTTGTTTTTGTTCTCTCTTTCTGTAATATGAATCTGATTTGATATTCCCATATTTTTCATTATTTGGGGGTTTGTTTTCAACCATATTTGTGACAGGATTATTTCCCACAGGCCCTTTTTGTGCTAATGGTGATTATCCCCATAAACTGTACAGAGTTTTGATGGGTTTTGTTTTAGAAAATTCTTGATGCAAATTAGTTGAAAGGAAAGGACAAAATGCATTTTGCCAGACAATGTTTTGAAAGTATTTTAGGTTGCACTCTAGCTTGAGCTTATGAGCAGCAACAAGAGTAAGAGATTTAAAGATATGGACATGTCTTTGAGTTTTTGTTTTGTATTTGCTTCTCTTGGCAGTCTCTTCTCCAGGAGTTAGACAATGAGAGAGAACGACGGTGGAAGGCTGAGCAAGCAGCCATCAGGCTAGCTGATCACATCAAAGAATTACAAAGCAAAGGTCAGTGCCTCTCATGTTCACACTGCTTGGAATACATTGAATATGATCCTGGTATTTAAAATGAAATCAGGTGTTCTGTTTATTTTTGTTTATATCATACACTGAGCAAAGCATGACAGGTTATCCATACTGTCAAGAACATGTGAAAGTTTAGCTGTGTGTTTAATGTTGCATAGGTAAACATGCATGTTCACTTGTTTGTATATATGCAAGTGCTTATCATTTCAGAGATTTTTTTTTTTTTTTTTTTTACCGAAAGTTACATACCATTTCCAATTCAAGGGAATTTCTAAATGAAGTCCTTTTCAAGTTTACAGATTGATGTGTCAATTCAAGGTAGTGAACTTGTGTTGTATAATCATACATCCATTTATCCTTACAGTCATTTTATGGGGTTGATGATCACCAAATCATTTGTTAATATATCTAAACATTGACTCAATCATTTACATGAAGAAAAAGTTTTTGAGATTATGTACTGATGACTGTAGCATTAGGGTCTTGATACACCATCAGATGTAGAAACTGAAGCTATTTAACCCTTTCCATGCCATTGACTTTAGACAGTGTGTACAATGCTATGGGGTTTTCTGTGCCCACAGGTACTGAAATTACACAAAGAGTTAATGTAACATTTTGTCATTTCACAGCGAATGAGGAGAAAGAGTTACAGGAAGTTGCGGTGGAAGCCAGCGGCCGTCTGAAGCAAGCCCTGATGAACGAGAAAGAACTGAACACAAGACTAGTTGAACAGCTCCAATTGTTCAAGGTAAGAAGACAGACCTACCTACATACATTGCACAAACATACAAAAATTTTAAATGTTGATTTTGACAAGGTAATCAAAGTACACAAATATATGTTAATATATTTGCTTATATCTGCAAAAGATTTCCTCACATAAATATTTCAAACAATATTGCAGGAGAGGTTAAAAGAAGTGTCTCAGAAGTTGGCCACCAGTCAGAAGTCTGAGGATGACCAGAGACAAGCACTGAGAGCTATGGAAGAGACGGCCAAGAAGATGGAGACAGAGAAACTCAAGGATCAAGCACACAATGTAAGAGTGAAGTCAACCTCACCTATAGTCAAATACAAAGGGACCAGAGAAAAATCCTTTGATATAGTGTATATGCCGTATATCTGGCGAGTCTAATGAAAGAATTAAACAAGTAAGTGCTTTACCTTCTGAAGTTTGATCCTCATTTCAAGAGGTACGTGGAGTGGAGAAATTAAGTTTGTCACTTTGTTTCATAAGAACACGCAGTGAAGTAAAATGCTTCACGAATTGGGACTTCTCATCTATTTCATGAGTGGTTAAATTCGTGATTGTGGAATACAGTAATAAATGGGGAAAAGTATGTACATTGCATTCATGTCAGGGTCGGTGTTGATATTTTCACAAGTTGTTAAATTCTCAAATAACACCACACTTGCCAAATTTGCAGAAATAAAAACCTTGTGAAACATATAGGGTATACAGTACATGAATTTTGACTTACACATTTAGATTAACACATATTATATCCAACATGTATTATATCCATCAAGGTAGAGTTTTTCTTTGACTTCTGTGGTGACTATGTGATGAGAGGAAAGACTGTAATGATCAATGTTTTAGCTAGAATGAAACCAAAACGTACATATTGATTGAGTGATTTGCAGCATTATTAACAGAAGACAACAGTGAAGTTTGAAGAAAATCAGATAATCAGTTGAAAAGTTTTGAATTTTTAAGTTTTGGTGCAGCCATGGCTGGATGAGAAGACCACTACAGTGTGTGATGTCACATATGTACAGTGATATAAAGAACATGAGAGAAGAATTCCACAAAATTGCCATTTTGAATGCGATTTTGTCCATGTTGCACAACTTATGCTGTTATTAATTATTAAATGAGACATGTATGTGTCACAATATTTCTTAATGTGGAGAGATAAACTCGCTACAGCCAAAGAGAGAATTGTGGGTGATACAATGTATTACTGTGCAATTTCTCCAAACATAAAGATGCATAGTCTCTGTAAATCTCAATGATTTGGTGAGAAACAAGTGTGTTTCTTCAACAAGAGGTAATGTCATCTTGTTTAAGGACCATTTGATAAAAACAAGAATATCATGATGAATGTTTAACCCCCTCTGCCACCCCCTTCGATGTTTCCTACAATCCTTAGGCCAAGCGAGTCCAGGAGTACCAGTTGAGGGCAGCAGCCATGGAGCGAGAGGTGGAACTGGTGAGGGTAAAGGCCAGTCAAGAGGAGACCAAGATCCAACAGCTACAGGAGCTCCTGGCCAACAGGGAACAGGAGCACAGGTAAGGGGAATTCCCCCACACTCCCCCCTCCGTACCCCTTCTTGCCCCTTCTTGCTCCCCCCCCCCCCCCATCCATGTAAAGAAAGCCTCGTGTACTTCTATTTGTATGAGATTTTTCTGTAATTGAGTTCAACTTTGTTATATTCCAGGAGCAATTTAAGGCTACCTCAATCCTGCTGATATAAAGCAGCCATGAAGCTTGCTTTGATAGAGCTGGTTTAAAGTGAGCTCAGAGAGGGAACTGTTGGCATGCCCATCTCAGGAGCGGTATGTAAGTGCCACCCCCAAAGCAAGCACTTGCATTTATATGCTGGGTTACAAGGTAGTTGTCAACACACTGCTGATTAAGCTAAGTTATGTAACATTAGTGAAGTGATAAGTTGGGTTTGACTTTTACTACTGGACAGTAAAAAGCTGGCATCAGTCAAGTGACAACTCACGTTTAGCAAGTCCTGACCCTGTGGTAGCCATGTTTTCAGGCCATCATTTTCTAGAGGGGAACTAGACATGACTCTGAGTGGAAGTTTCATGTTGTGTCTCCCTGTTTACATGGCTGAGAGAAAATTTGTCATAGAAATGTGGCAGTTGTCACTGATAACAAGTTTTATGAAACGGGCCCCTTGTCAACCATTCGTGGAGCATTTTGTCATAGTTTGCTGTGTTTGACAAGGAGGCCTTTGTCTGTCCACAGAACTGAACTCCAGTCGTACTTCAAGCCTGGAAGCAAGGAGATTCAGGAGATGATTGACAGAGAGCTGAAGAGAGAACAGGAGAAACAAGAACATGGACAGATCTTCTACAAAGAAAGGTTGGAGGAAATCTTGATATAGATTACTTTGTTCTGGTATCATATTTAAATGAGTGGATATCCATTTATTGTTGAATTATTTGATGTAAAGTACATTCATTATTTCTAAAAATGTTATCCAATATTAACTAATCAATTTCATGTATGATTACATTCAAGTATTTCGTCTTTATCAATTCTATATTTTAATCCACAAGCAATTTGATTGCTTTTGTTGCAATTTATGGAACCAATAAACAGCTTATCTATCAATCTATCTATCTATCTATATATCTATCTATCTACAACTTGTTTATAGAATCTATCTATCTCTCTATCTGTCTATTTATCGATCTACCTATCTATCTATCTATCTGTCTGTCTGGCTATTGTGTACTTTGCTATAATGATATAAATGTAAGAAAACAGATCTGACCCTGAATTTTATGCTTGCAGGATCGAAACCCTGACCAAGCAATACGCAGAATTGGAGGATGAATTCCGGCTGGCCCTGCAGATAGAATCCAACAGGTTCCAGGAGGTGAGCTATCAGATGAGTGACCATTGAAGAGTATGAAAATGTCATCTTCAATCATTAGGAGTTTTTTACCTTCATAATCCCATGATACACAATCTTTCTTTTAAGTTTTCATCCTGCAATTGTACCTGTATACTTTGTATTACAGTGATAGTGATAATTCCCACTTAATTGTAATTTAATCCAACCTACACTCATATAATCACTGTCATGTTTGCATGCATTGTGGAACATATCAATCTCCAATTTTTTTTTTCTCTCAGGATTATGTTTCACAAGTCTAATGATATATGCTGTTACCATTGTCTGTGATAATACTTTGTGTCATTTCTCTTCCATTATCAATTGAAGCATGTATGGTCTGTGTTTATTTGTTTAAAAAAAAGTGGAGAAACAAACTTGGATCACTGTTTGAATTTTTAGGCTTACATTGTTCTTAGTGATATTTTGGTAGGCAATGAGGATTTTTGATTGATTTAGACCATGAAAGATGAGAGAAGGCAAGCAAATAATGAGAACAAGATATGTACATGTATATCTATGTTAAAAACATATTTTATATATGAAATTGCTGTCATGCAATGTTTTAATAGAAGATGACCAGTCAGACTTGATGTTTGTATGTTTTAGGTCCAGGAAGCCTATGAGAGGTCCAGCCATGATGCTGCCCAGTGTAGACAGCTGTTGAGTGCATCGGTGGAGAAGGAGAAGAGAGCCTCTGGTTTAGTCACGGAGCTCACCGCTGTAAGTTGTCTTTATAATCTCAAAGCAAAAATCCCATTAGTCTTTGTTTCAGAGACAATAAAAAAAAAAAGAAAGAGAAGAAGAAGAAGAGCAAACCTACATTGGCATGACTGAATTGTAAATGGCTTCATCAAATATTCTAAATGTGTCATGGGTATGCACTCTGTTTTGGAATGTGTTATGTGTGTACAGATAGGTTATGTTTTGTCTTATGTATCGTAAAAGAAAAGCAGTGGTTTTACATCATTTTCCATTTGTGGCTTGACATACGAGACAATGGCTTTGACTAAGAATGATTTCGAATGTCACCTTTACTGCTGTAGGCATTCATTGTTTCCATGTAAGATTGCCCCAGTTCCTCTAAGGTCACTTTAGATGCATGAAATTTGTGACACCATGCAACTATGGGTAACAAGTTTGGGGATTGTTTATTTCGCCTGTGGTGAACTACAAAATGAATTTGAAGCGACTTCAAAAGTAGGAATTACCTGTTTAGGATGAGTTTTTACTTCAAGCTGTGTGACGGGCAATTGGAGCTAGTAACATTCTGTTCTTTTCTATGCTGGCTACTCTCATAAATGCTCCATATTAACCAAACAGGCAAGAAAACCTCATGGTCAAAGAAAGATGACATTGAAATGTGTTGTTGCATAACTGAAGACAAAGGAAAAAAGAAACATATAATGTCAGACATTCTTGGTGCTGAGGGACTAGCCTATCATTGTTATCCTTCTAGATGGTGAAAGAGCAGAAAGGCCGTATCACAGAACTCTCGAGGGCCAAGCAGGAAGCAGTATCCTCAACCAGGGTGAGCTGATCATCTCATACATTACGTTTGTTAGATAGAGTATGAAATAGCTCAAAGTGGGCTTAATGCTACAACTGTCATAGTTTGATACATGATCTTCATCCTGTAGCTGTTCTATTCTGTCCAGAAAACTGTGTAGTCTTTCAATGACAGCATTCCTATCTTAAACAACAATAACAATGACAAAATGCTCTCAACTTTTTATGAAGCCTGAAGGAGTTTGCCAGAGAGAGAGAATAAAAAAAAAAAGATATGGAACTTTAGAATTGTATGCTGACTTTTTGTTTATGTACGAAAAATGACAACCTAATACAGTTAATGTAAAACTGGAAAATCTATCGACATTCTAATCTACCATCTTTAACTGTGAGCATTGCTTGTATGGAGATGTCAACTGTATTCTATACTTTTTTGTTGTTGGTTTTTTAATGTTTTGTTTTGTTTTGTTTTTGTTTTTTTGCTTAAAATACTGCAGGTTTTGTAAGGTATACTGTTTTCCCAAATTGTATTACTATACATGTCTATTTGCAGGAAAGATAAAAATACTGATTTTCCACCAAACCTTTGCCTTTTTAACCCTCAGAATACTGTGATACTGCAGTGCTGTAAACAAGGGTGACATCCCCGCTTAAAGACAATAAATTTCATTGTGTGTGCTGTTGTTTGTTTGTTTGTGTTCAGTCTAGAATCCAGAGCCTGGAGCACCAGGTTGAAGAGAGCCAGAGGAAGCTACAGGTCCTGGAGGCTCTGAGGCAGGAGAAGTCCCGGCTAGCAGCCCAGCTAGTGGCCCAGGACTCTGTCATGGAGGGTCTGAAGCAGGAGAGGAAGCTGTGGGGTCAGGAACTGGCCCAACAAGGTACTATGTGCATCATGTAGGTCAGAGAACTTAACCCATGCCTCCTTGACCTTTGACCCATGACCTCTCAACCAAGCTAATAGGTCAAGCTCCTGTCAGGTACTCTTTTCCCCTCTTAACCCTAAAAAGGCTGGGGGGGGGGGGGGGGTTGAATTAACCCCCCCTCGACATTTTCCACGACCATTCCGCCACGCGAATTTTTTTGACCGCGCCGCTCACTGACTTTTTACTTTCAAGTCTCGCACATTTTATGACACCACTTTCGCGAAAATTGGGCATACCGTTACGACGCGGCACAACCTTTTATACATGCTTGTCAGACCGAAAATACGGCTCAAACATGTGATTTTGTGTACAAAGTCTATGCAAATAGAGTTTTCTCACCTTATTCAAAAAGATATGATTATTTTCACTTTCAAGGACTAGAATCAAAGAATTTTAGCATAATAATGCTTAAAATAGGTTCTGTAATAAATTTTGTGGAAAAAACGAAAAAGAAACAAAATGTCGAAAAACAAAAAAATACATAAGAAATTCATAAAACTATAGAATACATAAGAAATTAATTTTGATACCAGATTTTTTTTCTAATTACATTGTTAGGAATGCTACAAAGAATAATATCACCAAAAATTAGGATGCTATTAGCTTAATTTTCTGAGTTAGAGCACAATTTATGATATCACACATATTAATTAATATAAAAGATAAAAAATGCAAAATTCATTTTTTTCTTTTACAGTTTGGTAGATTACGCAACAGTTAATTTATGTGCCAATTTCATGGCAATTACACGATCGACGACTGAGATCTCAGCTACAGAACAACCCAAAATCCCGGCCTGGTTAGGGTTAAGCTGCTTTGAGTAAAAAAGCTGTGAAATAGAATGTGCAAACTAGTAAGTGCATTGTAATCTATACTGCTCCATGAAGAGAGGAGGCTATTTCGTAGCAGTCATACTCGTCCCACATACCTACATCTGTGTTAGTACTTTTTAGTCTAATAGATCTTTTTTTTGCCAATCTCAGTCATGTGTTAATGTTTGAAGTCCGCGGTATCAAGAAGTACCACTTTGGACATTGTGTGCTTGGAAAAAATAGCAATGTTATGCCCTAAATGTTATTACATTTCCAAAACTATTCTGGAGACATGAAAGTAAATGAAAAAATGGAAATTGTTCACTTATGAGACATCATGATCCACTGCTTTGATTAGGTGCCTCATTAGCCCAGGACAGAGGTCGTCTGGAGGCCAGGATTGAAGCGCTGGATGCGGAGGTTGCTTCGCTGAAGAAGCAGCTGGAGAGAGAGAACGACACGATTAGGATCAAGACCCAAATTATCGACGACCAGACGGACTCCATCAAGAAGCTAAAAGATGTGAGTATGCCAAACCAGTTTTGATAATTTAGGAAACAAACATTTGGTCACCGAGTGAACATTATTTTGGATATTAGTTAAAAATCATTATAGTTTTTATAGGAATGTAACTAGAAAGAGAGAGTAGTGAACAGGATTTGTCAGTGTTAGAAGTTTTATATGTGATCATTGTGGCTGACCATTTTATCATTGGCAGTATTATATTTCTGATGAGGCATAATGTCTTTTAACATTTTTTACATGTGTAGAGCTTTGTTATTTCATACTTTGATCATATTTTTGCATTTTGTTATGCCCCTGTGTTTGTGTGTGTTATGTATTTGTTGGAATTCCAAATACAGAATCAATCAAAAGTGGACAAATAGCACTTGAACTCTGTTACACAACAGTGTGTGTGTTTTGTTTTTCATACTCGAGGTCTGAATGATTCTGTGTTAATGACGAACAATGCAAATCAAAATTATCTAAGCTGGAGTTTTTAGAATGTGCTGTCATGGTCACTTGTTACTTGTACTCGATATTAATTCTATATGACACTACTAATTGGTCAAGGGGCTGGTGGAGAAGGACGACGAGGTCAAGGCGGCCCGAGAGGAGACACTCAAGGTCCAGCAGAGCTTGGAGGACCGTCTGGCCGCAGAGCAGTCAGCCGTCCAGGAGCTGACCGGGGAGGTGGAGCGGTTGGCTGAACGCAAGGACCAGCTGAAGGAACGGGCAGAAGGCCTCCAGCAGGAGTTGGAGGAGACTCAGAGGGCTTACAGGTAAACCTTGATGGGTGGTGTGCACCTTTAAATCTCGTCTCCTTCTCATGTCTCTCTCTTTGTTTCTCTGCGTTTATTTCTCTCTCTCACTGTCTTGTTATTAGTTTTCTGCCTTCCTTTTCTGTAAGAATTTATTTTTGGGTGGTATGCACCTATTAACCTCTTTTTTTTTCAGATTCAGATTCAATTTATTCAACACTTTCAGTAAAAACAGAGGAAAAATACAGAAAATTGGCAACACCATACTATAACAAAGAAAAGAATGATCACAATAAGCATCAGTATAAGATTACGAATATACAATACATTTGAAAGTGTTCGGAGACAGACAGAAAAGCTATGCCTCATATAAAAGTCCTGTCCCCATACTATTTCATTCGTAAAATATCAAAATATTGATTGAATACATTTGTTTATGAATTAATACACACATACATATGCACACACACACACACACACACACACACACTGACATATTTCATAAGAGATCAATTTATCACACAATTTCGGCATACTGATTTAAAACATACAATCTTAATTTTCTTTTGAACACATTCAGCAATGAACTCTGTCTTATTTCAACCGGAATAGCATTTCAAATTTTGGGTCCATTAAAAAATATAGAATTATATGATGGCATGGTTCTGGCATAAGGCAGTGTAAATTTATCTTTGATTCTCATATTATATTTTTGTCCCCGCCGAACGAGTTCGAGCAGGGGACTATGAAAGGGGCTCCGTACGTGTGTGTGTCCGTGTGTCCGTGTGTCCGTGTGTCCATCCGTGTGTCCGTCCGTGCGTCCGTGCGTCCGTCCGTGCGTCCGTGTGTGATCAAAATGTTCAAAACGCTACTCCTTCGCCATTTCTAACCCGATTTTGATTCTGTTTGCTTTATATGATAGCACTACATGGGAGCTTTGAAACTTCTATAAAGAATTTCAGTTGTGACCTTTGACCTTGACCTTTGACCTATATTGTACATTTTGCTTCAAAATGCTACTCCTTCGCCATTTCTAACCCGATTTTGATTCCGTTTGCTTTATATGATGGCACTAGGTGAGGGCTTCAAAACTTCTACACAGAATTTTGACCTTTGACTTCTTTGACCTTTGACCTTGATTTTTTGCCTATATTGTACATTGGCTACAAAATGCTACTCCTTCGCCATTTCTAACCCGATTTCGATTCCGTTTGCTTTATATGATGGCACTAGGTGAGGGCTTCAAAACTTCTACACAGAATTTTGACCTTTGACTTCTTTGACCTTTGACCTTGATTTTTGACCTAAATTGTACATTTTGCTACAAAATGCTACTCCTTCGCCATTTGTAACCCGATTTCAATTCCGTTTGCTTTAAGTGATGGCACTTGGTGAGGGCTTCAAAACTTCTACACAGAATTTTGACCTTTGACTTCTTTGACCTCTGACCTTGATTTTTGACCTGTATTGTACATTTTGCTATTAAATGCTACTCCTTCGCCATTTCTAACCCGATTTCGATTCCGTTTGCTTTATGTGATGGCACTAGGTGAGGGCTTCAAAACTTCTACACAGAATTTTGTCCTTTGACTTCTTTGACCTTTGACCTTGATTTTTTACCTATATTGTACATTGGCTACAAAATGCTACTCCTTCGCCATTTCTAACCCGATTTCGATTCCGTTTGCTTTATGTGATGGCACTAGGTGAGGGCTTCAAAACTTCTACATAGAATTTTGACCTTTGACTTCTTTGACCTTTGACCTTGATCTTTTTACCTATATTGTACATTTTGCTACTAAATGCTACTTCCGGCGGGGACATATATTACGCACCGCGTAATTTCTACTTTTCCTTGTTCATATCTTTCTATCTCTCAGCTTTTTTTCCCTCTTTCATTGTCTTGTTATCAATATTCTGCCCTTCTGTCTCTGTCATATCTTTTATCGCATTGCATTTTTATGTGTTTGTGTGTGTGTGTGTGGGGGGGGGGGGGTGGGTGGCTCTACCATTTGATTACTTCATCTTTTGGTCTTTCTTGCTGATGTAATTTAGCGATGTAAACTTTCATGTATTGAGCACCCGTGTGTACAATGCATGTTTTTAAGCTTTATCCTTCTTCCAAACAAGAGAAACCCTGGAAGCGAATTTCTTGAAATCTGTCTCCGCATGACTTCCCTCCCATGAACTACATAAATGATTGTAATCAATCATTGTAACATGTAACAATAAATGGAGCCTCAGAAGGCACAAGGTTATTCAAAATCTGTTGACTAATCCATCCCCACTTTCTACAGATGCTTTGTAATATACAAAAGGTGTACTTCTTGAATGATCTTGGTGCAGCATGCTTCAGTAGTTGAATACATCCACATTCTACATCTACCTTTTTTTAGAACATGGTCTGAATTGTAAACCTGTCTGTTTAGTTTTGTATTTGTTTTTGACATATTGAACTGATTGAGTCCAATATGAAGACAATTATGAATGTCCCGTCTGGTTTGCTTGACCCTCTTGTGATGCCAGAGCACTGGACAACAAGTGGAAGGAGAAAGGAGACATCATCGGTCAGCTTGAGACACAGGTCAGACAGGTCAAGGAGAATTTTGACCAGCGGGAGAAGAAGCTGCGGGAGGAGAGGGACCGGGCTCTGCAGGCTGAAAAGTAAGTCCCTGGTTGACCACCCCTCCTCCCTCCCCCTCCCCCCCCCCCTTGATTCAATGAGGGATTGTTTGAGGACCTCAGAGATACCAGCTTGAGATCACAGTAGGCCTTAAGTGGAAATGGGCCCACTGCAGCAGGAAAATCATTGCCAAAACTGAGAGCATAATACCATTTGAAGTTGTCTATTGTTAGGTGATCCGAGTATCCTCTCGGATCACCTTCTGTATCTGTACGGATTCTTTCTTCTTCTTCTTTCTTTATTTCTCCCCAAAAGTTGTGCAGAGGTTAGCTCAGAAAGTGCTATGCCTATCAAGTTCAAACTTATACCATGTATGTATCGTGTCCCAAAGACGACAGGTCTAATAAAATCATAGTGATCAATCGACCGTGACGTCACTATGACGTCATTATATGAAAACACATTCTCAATCATATCTCATTAATGGAAAAGAATTTTTCAATGAAATTTACGTCACATATATTTCAAGTTATGCGCATTCTACTCATGTTCTCAAAATTCATATTTTCTCTTAGAACGTGCGCGTACGCGCGCGTTGAAATATTTGTATGCTCCAATCGAGCTCAAAATTTTTTTGCACACGTTTCAGACTATTTGGAGCATTTTTTGAAAAATTGAAAAAATCGGACGGACGCGCACGCGCGCGCGCATATACGCACGCACAGCTCATATGCAGTTGAAATTTCCAGTTTTTTCACTTTGATCGGATGTCTGAACTGCCAAGGAATATTTATACCAAGTTTCAAGTCAATCCCACTCAATATGACGTCATACCGGCCCGTCAAAGTTGAAATTCCGCGCGCGCGTCAATGGCGATACACAGTGCAACTATGCCAAAAAACTGCCAATCTTAAATCCAATTTTACTCGTCAGGATGGACGGTGACCCCCCATTTTCTTTACATATTTTGAAAGCTGATGAGTTGTACATGTCATTTCATGGGTTGGCAATGCTGACAAACTGATTAAAAGATATTTAATTTCTTAATAAAGTAAAAAAAAGTAAATTTTCGAAATGACGTCATCAAATTTCAAGTTCATTCGAGCGTATCTCACTAGTCCTTTGTCAATTTTCACCCAGATTTCAGTATGATGTAGCTTATTTAATGTTCTTTCAAACATAAAATTACAAAATTTTGATTGGATAACGGTATCACCTCGTAAAAATGGATTGAAAGTAATCTTGTCAAATTTGACCAGTTTACGTGTTATCTCTATGAGAGTGCAGTTTTTCTGGAAATGAAAATTGACAGGACTATCTTTATCGAGCACTAGCTCACTTACCCTTCAGTGAATTTCTCCCAGATTTTAATATGTTGTAGCTGAGACCTTACGCTACCGTAAGTGTTGCCTTCATTTTTTCATACGATGTCTGGATCACATCAAAAATTTTGGTTGAAATTCAGGCTTATCTTCGATGTATTGAGATATTTTTTTCTTTCTGCAACTTTCTTTGCAATAACTCAAGAAAAACGGCCTCTATCACTTCCATATTTTGCACATGTTTAGTTCATGTCACGTAAATTATTTCATAAAATAACAGCTACTTGATCAGACACCATCTTGGGTATGTAAATTAGGGTCAAAGGTCATAGTGTTTCATGCTGTGTCTTGGTGAATACATGTCCTATCTTTCCCATATTTTGCACACGCAAAATCCATGTTACAAGGATCATTTCACGAATAACTATTTTTTACTCAGATGCCATCTTGTCTGTGCAAATCGAGGTCAAAGGTCATATGTACTTGTTGCTGTTTCTTCGTTATAGTGTATACAGAATTTGGTACCAAACATATGGCAGATATGATTCCCTTTGCTAAATGAGAATGCAAACATCACACGGCCAATGTCTCTAAACACAGATGAAACTTGTATGGTCATGCCTATTGCGATCAGGACTCGAATCATTGATAAAAAAAAAATCGGATCACCTTAATTTGTCAGCGATGACAAATTACAATCTCTAGTTGTTGTTGATGATGTTGTTGTTGTTGTTGTTATTATTATCATCATTATCGTCATCATCATCATCACCATCACCATCATCACCATCATTATCTAATTTGTTATTGTTATTTTCTTTCATTATCGTTGCAATGTATTCTACCTCACAAATTGTGCACATTTTTTTCTTAACTCTGTTTGAAAATGTAACAAGTGTAGATTACAGTTTATGAGAGATTTTGTGAAAATATGGGATGAAATGCATTTAAAGGAAGACACGACAGAGGTGCCAACAGTTGCTGTATGAATGTGTCCTCATCACAGGGCATCCGTGGAGAAGCTTCGTTCAGTGGATGATGCCTTCCGGAGACAGATGGAGGCTGCCCAGCGGGGTCACGTGGAGCACATGGATCAGCTGAGGCAGGAGAAACAATCTGAACTGGATGCTGCCATGGGCAGGGTAAGATGAAACACTTCTTGGGGTAAAACACCCTCAGGACCAATAGCAGGTATACTTAGATTAATGTACATTAATATTATTGTTGTTGTTAGTGTTGTTGTTGTTATCATTATTATTATTATTATTATTATTATTATTATTATTATTATTATTATTATTATTATTATTATTATTATTATCATTATCATTATTATTATTATTATTATTATTATTATTATTATTATTATTATTATTATTATCATTATTATTATTATTATTATTATTATTATTATTATTATTATTATTATTATTATTATTGTTATTATTATTATTATTATTATTATTATTATCATTATTATTATCATCATTGTAATTGTTATTACTATTATCAGCATCATCATCATCATTATCATTAGTAGTAGTAGTAGTAGTAGTAGTAGCATTAAACAATGATTGTACAGTCCAACCTCGATTATAAGGCCATGTCGGGACCGGCGCTCATCCGGATAAGTGAATTGGCCGGATATGGGAGACACAATGTTAATGTATATAGCTGCCGTCCCAGTGCACTGGCAGCTAGGCAGGTAGCGTACACCGCAACGGTGGTGTAATCTATGCTAGCCTGCGCAAAATTGTAGTCCCTTCTTCACAAAAATAAAGTATATCTTTGTGTGAAAATCATACATGTTTTACCTCATTAGATATTTAGAAACCTGTCATGCACATCTTATGAAATTAGTGAAATAGATCCATGAAAAGATATTAAAGTCACTGTTTTTTCTCAATTTTTGGAAGGGAAAAAAAAAGTCCTTCACTGCTTGAACGTGTCAGGATAATAGAGATTTCCGGATAAAAGGAGGCCGGATAATCGAGGTCGAACTGTACTTGAAAATAAGTTGGTGTACCAGTATGTCGGCATGTAGGAGTACACACATTTAAAGGAAAGCAAAACCCAAAGAGAAATGTGGATTGAGTGAAAGCAGCAACATTAGTAGAACACATCCGTGAAAGTTTGAGGAAAATTAGACAATCGATGCAAAAGCTTTGAATTTTTAAAGTTTTGTTGTTGGTACTGCTGGATGAGGAGACTACTTGAGTTCATGATGTCATTTGTGAACAACAATAGAAAGAAAATATAAAAGAAATTTTACAAAAATTAATTTTTCATGGAAATTACACATTCCATTAACTTGATACTAACATATGTGACCCGCTACAACAAAAGGATCCTAAAGTCGCTGATGGCTGAGCCGAGAAAATCGAGTTTGAAGTTAGATCATCAAAATCGGTCAAAACTATCGGTTTTCTGTTTTTTGCATGATTTTGTAGTCTAATATATCGGCTATCATCTGCCGAAATTTCGAAGCTAAATGGCAAGGCAAGAAAAAAGGCAAGAAAATAGCGTTTTTCTGGGCCGTGATTTTCTGACTTTCAACGGAACAGAAACATGTCCGAAGATTTGGATTTAGCACCGCAGCTAGACTCCGCCCCTAGCAACGAGGGAGTGATCTTATTGGTCAGTGCGTGGCTTCCTGGTTACTGATTGGTGGTGCGTAGACCGCTGGCGCTAAGCTTGAATGAACATCATGGAGGTTGCTAAGAACATACCTTCTATTGTCGAGCGGTGAAAACTGTCTTGCCTCCCCTTGATTATGCTAGTGTCGGAAGGATAACTTTGAAAGCGGTTTTCTCAAAATGCTGATTTCCTAAACCACTCAATATGCGGTAATAAAATCATCAATATCTCCGCAACAGAATACTTCCATGAGTCGTGTTATATATAAAATTAAAGTGGAAGAGCAAGGGAATAATATCATGTCATTTTCAGAAAATTATCCTCCCCCGACTTTCGGATCCTTTTGTTGTAGCGGATCACATATGTTAAAGGGTAGTAATTATTCCCCCTGCTTTCTGAAAGCAGTTAGTCAAGTGCTCTTTCATTATGCTAGAAAAGTGAAAGCATTATGAATTTCCTTCATATTTTCTTCATATTGTTGTCCACACATGATGGCATAAAACTCAAGTAATCTCTTCTAGCAGTTCCAACACCAAAACTTTGCATCAATTGTCTGATTGTCCTTAAACTTTCACTGATGTGTTCTACTAATGTTGTTGCTTTCACAATACACATTTCTCTTGGGGTTGTGGTTTCCTTTAAATGTCTCAATTTAGAAGTTTAATCCAGTAGCGTACTCGAAGAAGAAATCAAGGGCCTAGAGGGTACCCGTGTTGAGAAGTTTTACACAACCGGAAGATAGACAAGGTTTAAGTATAACCTGTGTCTATTGTGTCAGGTAGCTGCTTTCTGCGATAACCTGGGCCTCAAGTATATCACTGTTTATAGGGGCGTAATCTCTGGGACAAAAGACACCATTGGTAGGCATTGATCCATGACACTTGAGTTCTGGGTGCCTGTAGGTGTTACCTCTAATCCAGACAAACACTTCACTTCGATTCAGTCTTCAAGTATTCTTCCAACAATAGGCATTCCAGAATCAACTCAACTCACCCAAGTAATTTGCCCCTCATTAAAGTCAGGGAGCTGAAGCGTCCTCCAAAACATTGCTTTCATTCCTGTGTCAATGACTTCCCATTTTACGTCCCATCAAAATAAACCAACACCTCAACCTTCTTTCACTCTTTTCAGGGAGTCCAACTTCCTGTCTCAAATCTGTGAATGAAAACAGAATGAGTTGTGAGCTCACATTAAAGCTTTTTAATGTGGACCACCACAATTAATGGCCAGCAGAGAGGCTATATTGTAGTGGACTAAAGATTTCCTGCAGCCAGTAGTCACCATCTTCTTTGCAGGGCTATTGACAAGGTGTTAGGGATCACAAAGCTGACATTCTATTTGGACTGGCATGTCTTTACATATTCTATATGATTCTGTTGTTAACAGCATGTTATGAATAAAATTGTGAGGAATTAATGAGAAGAAATGCCATAATATTTGTAGATTTTGTGATCTCTTAGAATATTGAAAAAAAAAAGTTTCTTTGAATCAAATGTTAGTTTCCTAGTTGTATTGAAATATTCCTAGTGCTTTGGGGTAATTCTGATAGCATACTAAAACTAGAAAAGCACTCTGAGAGCGCAGACCTCCGCCAAGCATGCAGCTTATTTCCACCACTGATCTTGTTCTTCCATAGAGATATCAGTGATTTCCACACATACGTATGAGTGCTGAAAAATCTTCCGATTTCCCAATATAGAAGCCTTTGTTACGTCATAAACCCTCAGCTGCTCGGCGCGCCTCGCCGTAGCAGAAACTAGAGCACGCACTTTAGTGCATTCATGCAAACCTCAAATACGTGCAGCCTGAACTCCCAAGTTGATTGACCCTACCTGCCAAAATATCAAAAATCCTTTATAAATTCCCCCCAAATTCCCGGATCACTACCAAAAGTTAATCATTTGTTACTTGTGTCATTCTCAACCTTTCATGCAAGTTTCATCTAAATCCGTGCACAACTTTTTGAGTTATTTTGCACATGGACAAACAAACAAACAAACGAACAAACAAACAAACCAATGAACAAACCAACGGTAACGAAAACATAACCTCCTCCCTTGGCGGAGGTAATGAATATAAGTTTTTGATGTATCATACAGTTGGAAAAGCTGTTTTTTACATGGTTCCAGTATTCAGTCACCTGTGAGTGTTTTGGAATTAAATCTGTAAAGTAACACTGGAAATGTGATCATTCATTAAAATATATAATATCGCAGGAAACGTATTGGTTGAAATTCTGGCCCCTCCGCATAATTTATACAAATGCCTGGCAACATAGGAATGTTGACACTCCAGATGAAATTCTGCCCCGTTTCCAACCCAGGTCGCAGATGTGGAGGAGGAGATGAGGCAGTTGCTATCGGAGACGGCCGCCCAGAAGAGGCTCATGGAGGAGAAGGTGCGCAGACTGACGCAGGCCTTCTCAGAACTCCAAGATCTGGGATGATGTGCCAGCTTCCCGTAATCATGTGTTCCCCCACGGCTGATTTATCTGATCTGTCTACACCTGTTCAGTTGACAGTACTGCCAGTGCTCCATATATTGATGGGTACAGACTTGGCTGAAGATTCAAGATAAAAGATGTTCAGTGTTGACCTGTGAAATCAGGTCCATACCACACCCACACCAAGCTCAGAGAGTACAGGCAATGGCATATGTAAGTCCGCTTTAGTTTGGTCAGTCGGTTTATATTGTAAGTCTGAATTTTTACTTCGTTGTAAGTGGAATTTCGTTATAACCTTGTTCGTTATAATGGGAGTGCACTGTATAGGACCGTACATTCTACATCAGTAGGTGCATTCACATTCGAATTACCAAGGTATTAAATTGCTGACACTGTTCACATAAGGGAAATACCACAGTAATAGATGGTGCGGTAATTCAGTTGATGCCGTTCTCATTTTTGAAATACCATGGTATTTCTGATAAGCACTGTGTAGGTGCATATCTCCTCTGGGGGAAAACATGAGAAACGTGTTGGGTCATGTGAGAAATATATTGCTGTATGATCGATGGTATATCTTGATGCGATTCACACTCAAATCTTGCATGCATGACTCGTGTGAAGTTTGAAATCCCACCCTTGATATTAGGTACTATACTTTGGTATGTATTCCATGGTGTTTTTGCATTCACATTTCAAATTACCACACAAAATACTGCAATATTTCAACATCAATGTGAATGCACTTAGTGTTTGTATACAGCTGATCTTGAGTCGAATGGAGTCAAAAATTGATTGTGCAATAATGATGATGACCACACCACAGACTTCATTATCCTTGAAGTGTTTACTGTGCTGGTCCTCTCAGCAGACCTGGAGAATGTATTAGATGACTTGATGCAATGTCGATATCATAAATTTCTGAAGTATTTGTCTTCTTTGCACTCTTTATATAACATTTGCCTGAATTATGGCAGAAGATGGTTGGAGGAATAAGAGGAGTACACATCATAGTTTAACTTAAATTCTCATTGATTCATGGGTGAGAGAGCAAAGCATTTCAACTCTTTTACTTTGTGTCAAATGCTTCAGGTTATCTTTCAGTTTTCGAAGATAAGAGTCTTGCTGTTCAGATAGATGTTACTTTGCAGCCCTGGATTGACCATTTTGACATACATACCAAAAGAGTTTTCCTATTAGGCTCCAAGAAGCCTGCTTCTCATCACTGCTCTTAGCAGTGGTCTATGCAGAAAATATCAACAGTTGCGATCAGAGTTATGTTTCTAGTGCTATCCAAATTGATCAATCTGACATCATTGTTCAAGGTGGTACAAAAGTAACAAAGATCATTTATCATCAGCATGCTTTGCATAATTTGATCTGACTTTTGCAGGTTTATTCCTGAACACTGTCAGAGGCTTGAACGGAAGTGAGAATGAAAACTCACTGTCAGTCAGGAGTGTAAAATATGGAGAACATGTGTTTATGTGAACACAGCTCCTCCACTCTTTGGAAGTGTCATTCACCTGCCCAGGAGTTGTGCAGTTATTCAGGAAATGTTAAACTTGCGGCGGTCCCACCGTGACACTCCTTCAGTGGTTATCAGAGGTCCTCATTTTGTGAACCTGTCTGTCATGTCTAGCAGTGCAAAAAGGTCACCCACAGCACCTTGCTCAGTTTGGAAGGTGATATAGCCTCCTTTTCAGACTTCATGGGATGTACTGTAAAAGTGGATATTTTCACGCTTGGCTGGGTAATAAGAGTTTTGCGTGTTTTTAATTCCGCGGAATCCAGACATCGACTATTTGAACATTTGAAAAGCAAAAATATTCGCATGCTATTTTTGAGCTAGTTTCGGATTGCGCGAAATGCGTATAGATTTCAACACTGCGAAAATTTCCACTTTTACAGTATAAACCTTTGTTCCAACAATGAGAGTGTTTTCTATATAGGTCCTGTTTGTGAATTTTGAAATTTTGACAGCAACTTATGGTTTTAAGAATGAGATGTGTACAGGCCTAGGCCTGTACCTCAGATATATAGTTATTGGGACTGGGAGACATAATAATTTGCATCCATTAAAAAGATTTTTAATTAACTCCAAGTAAATTCAGGTCATTGATATCATAGAGATATTTGTAATTCTCATTAATTAAAGGTTTGCTTTCCATTAGGAACTGTGAAAAAAAAAAGAATATATTATATTATATTATATATAAGAAGATATATTTATCCATTTGATTTTGTACGAATACTGAAATTATTTGATTATACACTGTAGGGTGTTTATCCCAAAGTCAGCCAGAGATTTGAGTGTTCTTTTTCTACTTGCTAGCTAGTCTAAATACTTTTTATTATTTTGAAGATGTGAGCTGGACAGTAAGGCTACCATACATCAGGCAACTTCAGTTCAGATTGGTTGGCCACTTGTTAGGAGCATTTCAGAGTGTGGCTCTGTCAAAACAAAGCAAAATAAAACAACACACATACACTTCTGATTGGCCAGAATTGCCCCTCCACACAATGCAGGTGAACAAAGAGATAGGCTTTCACTCTCGTCAGTGTGGATGACACATTAAGTGCTCTTCCTCATCAGTTTGAAGATGACAGAGTAAAAAAAAGATAAAAAAGAAAGGACTGGAAGAAAACACAAGTAGGTAGAGGGAACACAGCTTGTGGTTGTACTCTACTGAGGTACTCCGCAAAGAGGGCAAGGCCTCTCTTCAGTCAAGGGTAAAGAAACAGTCCTTCCTGGCGAGATTTGATCCCTTCCCCATCTTCCAGGGAGAGTCCTGAGGGAGAGAGCCCAGTTGTATCATCAGCACCCTTGGATTGATCGCTTTACAGTCACCCTTGAGTGCAGCCCCTCATGCAGAGTCCTGCGGAGAGTCCGTATTTTGTTTCCTTTCATCCAGAGTGCGTTGTGCAGATGAGTAGTCTTAGACATCCAGGCTATTTGTGATAAATCTAGTGCTGTTATTATGTGTCATTTCATTAAAAAAAAAAAAAAAAAAATCACTATGATAATGTTGATGAAGATGATGGTGTTGATGATAATAATAATGATAATGATAATAGTGATAAAGATTAATAATAATGAAGTGTCAATACTTCTGGCATTTACTATATGGTACCACTTGACTGGCTCTATGCAAGAAAGTCACTATAATTACAATTACAATGACCATTTATAGCTTGCTTAGATGACATCAGTTCTCCAATTCTCCTTGTGTCTTTTTCACTTCATGCTGCTTCACAGGCTTCCTGCCAGAAAGTCACTATTACCACTGACAAGGAACAATAACAGTGACTTTCTGTTACAGGGAACAATTGATGTACACTCCGTCCATACACAACGTACAGGTTAAAGACCTGTATGAGATACATTGCATTAATTCATCATTGGCTTTACCGCTTCAAAACTTGTAGGCCTATGTATTTTTATAGTATTTATGCACTTTGAGAGCCAGAGGATTGTACAACCTACATCTGGTTCTTTTCTATAACAAAGTGTTCACTTAAAATGTTCCATGAAATAAAAGATTTATATTTTGCAGGAATGAAGCCTGATTCTTGTGATTGTTTTATCTCAAAGTATGACATGAATGCATGCATGAATTTTACCAGGTGAACAGATGGTTGGGATTGATACAAGTGATTTGTGTGTATGTGTGTGCATATGTGTGTATATATGTAACTTTGTATCCTTGTTTGTGTGTGCCAGCATTTGTGCATTTTTGTTCCCCTTCCATCTTTGATGCAACGAGTCCATTTTGTTGCAATTATATGTTTCCTCCAATTTTATTTTCACAAAGTTTGATTTAATGGTTGATATTTTTAGAGGGCATTTTCCACTGGGTACAAAGCACTATGAGATGTCATTCCTGGTTGACATAGGAGATGAAATATATACAAATTACCAGCCAGTGACAGTACAAGTCCAGTGCATATATAGGGATATAAGGGTATCAGAATAAGTATCTTCAAATTCAGATTTATGAGGAAATATCAGTGTCATCAATCAAGTGAATATTTTTGCTTTGGTGAAAAAATTCTTGAATGAAATCAGATGTGAGCCAATTAAGAACTTTATGTATGACTTATTAGAAATTAGAAAAACATTGTGCACATCTTGGCTTGACAGAAATTATGATAAATTCTTAATGACATGAGAAGGACACACAGATTTAGGCTAGTAAAAACAATGGAAAGCGGAAAGAATCACAGAAATTTTGCTGCAGACTTACTGCCACACACTGCAAATTTGGAAAGCTGTACGAACAGTGAACTTGAAAAAAACAAACAAACAAAAAACAGAGAGAGAAAAGATTGTGTCATTCACCTGAAACAGATTGTATTGTGGTATTCTGATCATCCTTATGTGTGTGTGTGTGTGTGTGTGTCTGTATGTCATTTTCAAGTGGTTGTACAGATCAAATTTGTCTGAAAAGTGTGTACGTATAAAACCTTTCAGTGAAAGATGCATTATTCATACTAATACAATGAAAGCAAAGCTCTGCGAATCTTTCAGACTGGCAGCGTCCTTTAATGTGTATTTATTTCTTTCTGTTTTGTGTCAAAGAAAGAGAGAAAATTCACGGCAGTATGCATTTATACAATCATCACACCACCACGCAGCAATGAACATGTTTACATTCGGAACTTAGCTGGCAGTCAAACAATAGCCCCGAAGACTTTTGGAGGCGGTAAGCATCACAAGCGCCTCATGGCGTGTAAACATGTGCACAACATGTGTCATTGACCAGGCTTTCTTTTTATTGGGGGGGGGGGGGGGGGAGGGGAGACATTTGACATTGCTGTGATACTTTGCCACCTGCAAAGACTCTTGACATTTTCCTCTAAAATCTTGAGCATGTTCAGAAAACAAATTTGTCCCGGCTGAACACTTTAATTTGCATGTACGAATTGATGGTACTTAGCTGAGATCCAAAGTATTGCCATTATTACCATAAAACTATCAATTTTCTTTCTGCTTTTCGTCTGGTAGGCACTGATTAAGGAAGAAAAACAAAAAGTGAAACATCATCCAATACTGTACACTGTATTGTATTGTTAAACCAGAAACATTCACGGCATGAAACTTTGCGCATTGCCACTGACATTTCATGCAGTGTGTGGCAAAAAAAACCCCACAACAACAACTTTTACATGCATTTTATTTTTGTGAATCTCGACTTCTTGCAAAATTCGTGAAAGCTTCATTCACACAAAAATTTCAGCTTTACAGTCAGTCTGGACTTTACAAATAAATACTACATGTTGCTTTTCAATTAGATGCTTTTTTTTTTTCCAAATACATGTAGATGGTAGGTAATTCACTTCAAGATTAAAAAAAAAAAAGAAGAAACACATGAGGATGTAATGATATTGGATTCATCATCCATGAAAAGATCAAAAGAAAAAAAAAAGTATTCCCACCCAGATCTGATTCTGAATATACCAGTTCACCAGGGATGCAACAAGAAAAGGAGCAGGATACCCAGATACATGCACTCAGATTTGCATGCAAATAGTTTGTAGTTTGTTGTACATTGTATTTTTCTTCTTCTACTTCTCTTCTTCCTCCTCTTCCTTCATTTCATTTCCTCTCTTCTGTCACTCTCCCTATCTCCTCTTTCTCCGTTCATTCCATCATTGAAGATTTCTGCTTCCAATCTGAAGACGTTCAATGTAATCTTCCTTTTCTTTCCACTCATTTAAATTGCATTGATTGAATGTAACAGTGGACGTGTATCATTATCCTTGATCAAATGATGGGAATCAGGAAATTTTCTTCACTAATGTTTCCTGTTTAAGGCACATCAGTGGTAAATTGCTCTAAAAATACAGCAATTACTGGATGGATGCCATGTAGCAAATAACGGGAAATCAATTCTAATCATGAATGCATTTTGCTGATGCAGTGTCTGATTGCGAGGAAATGTCCAAAGAGTAAGCTACAGAGTTGAATTGTGCAACCATCACAGAAAAAATCCTTTCTTATTCCAGTTTTGTTATGACAAGTTTTCAACACAACTTCATCAATTACTGTACTTCCATGGAACATCAGTATTAAAAACAAAGATGTGTAGATAACTTATCATGTTAAGAACACGATGCAATGAGTATAAATTATTCAAATTCATGAAATTCTTCCTTTGAGATGTTTTCGTTGCAGCTGATAGATTGACAAATTGCCCTTCATCGACGTAAAATATGCACTGAATTGATCATTACGTGTTTTAGTAGTAGCCATGATAAAAGAAATCATGGGCGTACATGCTAGGGCAATTTGTCAATCAGTTGCACAGAGTATGAATTTTATTTCACATAATTTTTCAGAGTCGTGTCAATTCAATGAAGTCATCGTCTGCATTGCCATGTCTGTGTCATAGAGTAGGAAAAGTCATTTCATGAGAGAAAGAATATTTCATTTGGCCAAGAGTCGTCTTTGGGGTGGGGTGGGGAGGGGAGGGGAGGGGGAGGGAAGAGGAGGGGAGGGGAGGAAGTGGAGGGGAGGGAAGGAGGAATGGAGGGGAGGAGAAGGGAAGGAAAGGGAAGAGGAAGAAAGGGGGGGGGGGGGGCAAATGGGGAGATGAAGGGGACCGGGAGGGGATGGAAATGAGAGGGAGGGGAGGGGATGAGAGTTTAAATGAGAAGATGGGGTAAAAAGACATAGAAGACAGATAGACATTTGAAAGACTAATGAGCTAAAAAATGACAGAAGAGAAATGTCAATTCAGAGAGAGAGAAGGGAAGAAAGAAAGAAAAAAGAGAGAAAAAGATAGAGAGGAAGGGGGAGAAAGGCAGGTAGAGAAGAAGAAAGAGGGGAAAAGAAAGTAGAGGTGTAAAGCAATTGTTGGAGAGGGGAGGGCAGAATTATTTTGAAAAGGATTTAATTGAAAGGGGGAATATACATGTATATACTCATCATTACAAAGATACAATTCTATACCACTGTAACACCACCATCAACTGACTGTTTCTATTACCAGGTAGGCCTATGTTTACAAGAGGCAGACATAATCAGGGCAAATACCCCCCCCCCCCCCCCAAAAAAAAAAAAAAAAAACTGGTCAGTGATAAGGCTAGAGTAAAGATTAGGGTTAGGGTTAGGTTTATGGTTAGAGTCAGGGTTAGGTTCAGCTCGGGATTAGGATAAGGGTTAGGGGAAGGGTTTTGGGGTAATTGTCCAGGGGGTAATTGCCCTAGATGCAATGGAGAATCTCAATGGATACACCTACATGTATGTATAATGTGCCAAAATAGTATGAGACTTAAACCAGGTGGAATATATGAATAGTTTGTTTGCAAAAACCGCTAAGTCCATTTTTGAAGATTTTGAAGTACAGTCTCTGTCATAAAGTGCAAAATAATACCTTTTAAATGACATATTGGTCACTACATATAAAGGTACATTTTTGAAGTTATGGTGAAAAGAATCAAAAATTTTCTTATTATTCTCTTTATTTTTCTTGACCTTTAATCGTAAATATCTCCATTTGGCAAATATGTACTTATCGGTTTTTGCGAACAAACTCTTCATATGCATCTTCCACCTTCCTGCTTAAACTCCTATTCCACACCATGTTCACATTGATTTTGATAAAGAGAGAGTAAAATTAGATAAAGCAAATGGTAGAAATGTCATCCTAATAGGACTTACGGTAAGAGAGTTAAGACTTTCACAGTTTCACATGTCACTAACAGGTGATAGGCTTATTGCTAACAGAACTCATGCAATTACAGACCCATGATGGGACTCAAACGCAGGGATGGACTGAAAGGCAAGGTCAAAACTGAGGATATATGGCATCTTTGCTGCATGCAGTTTTATGTGATCTGTACGGATTGACATCACGGTGGGTCACATGACCTCCTGATCCAGGCTTTTTCTGGCCGTCCGCCGACAGATGACTAAATAGGACATGAAATCGTCCGAATGACGGATAGGGAACGGGTCACAGAATTCTAAACAAACATGAACCGCTGGACCTGGGGTAAGATTATACGATATTGCTTGGTAGAACGTAAATAAACTTTCCACTTTAGTGCAATTTGAGTTCCGCAACTGGAGCTCATCATCACACACGCCACACATCTTAGCACTTTCCATCAACCTTAAGACTGTTTCACTTCACCCTCAGTGCAACAAGGCATTCTATGTAGCACTGACCAGACCAAAGTTTTACGCAACAAGGCAGACAATATAACAAGTGCTCATACTATAATCAAGGAGCTATAGCTCCTTGCTATAATCAAACCAAACTTTTTCTTCCTTTTAATGTGTTTTATTCAGACTCAAATCTGTTGTCTTTTACCCCTTTCTGTAACTCTCTTGGCTTGGACCAGGCCCAAGCTAAGTTGTAAAATTGTGAGTTTATGAATGGGTCAGGCCGAAGGGGCCTGTGCCGGCCAGGAGCAGACTATTTTGGTGTTGCTGAAGCTAGCACCAGGCACGGGCCAGGCTCAGGCCTGGTACCAATCGAAGAGTTTATGAACGATAGCAGTGCCAGGCTCGGGCTAAAATTCCTTGCACAGTCAAATGTCACAATTACCAGGCTGTGCCCTCCGCTGGAGCGCGCGTTTAGTTACCATGGTAGTTATCCCTTACGTGGCTGAGTTCGTGAATGGGTCATCGTAAAAGTAACGTGGCTCTGCTACAGTTACTGCATGAACGCAATTTTTACTGCTTGGTGCGGGCCAGCTTAGCTCGGGCCAGGAGCTGGCCAAAATACTGAAAGGGGTATTTGTCTCTTGGCTCTATTTTCCCCCAAGGACTCTAATTTCTCATACTTGCCTCCCGTTCCGCGTCAGGCTCCATCTTTGTTTGGTACACCTCACCAAAACTCACACCAGGCTGTCATGATTACATTGCACATTGCAGTACATTCATCTTCATTCTTCATGAATGCATTTCATGGAAGGGTGCCAAAATGACTCCAGGAAATGCCAAATTCAGCATGCATACTCCAAATCCTGCACAAACCTACTAACAATGACGATTTCTAAATCAGCAAATAACTTTTGACAAAGAAAGAGATACATTACTTATAAAGCAGCAACCTATTAGCTCGGCAGATAGACTAATAGAGATATTGCAAGATGAGAGAAATAAAAACTATAATCAAAAGCTTCAGTTTCCAAACTCAAGTTGTACTAAAGTGGAAAGTTTATCTTTACTTCTCTGTGGACCAATGGATGAGTGAGAGAGAGAAAAAAATTGTGCTTGAATCTCTCAGTATTGATGCATAGGTAGAGAACTGCAAAAAGCAACATGATTTGGGGGATGGGGTAACAGAAATTACTGACCTTTTTGCGCAATATTTGGCTCAACTACCCGTTATTTAAACCAAAAAAAAAAAAAAAAAAAAAGAATATATGATCCTTTTTTTAGGCAGCGAGTTATGAATAGAAGGAAAAAATTATTCTTGGCTAGATTACCACAAACTCAGAATAAAGCTTCTCCATGGCATCTCACATAATGGTAATTTTGCAGAAAAAAACCACTGAAATAAAAAAAAAGAAAACACACACACCAAATGGTATTTCAGTTTTATATGTCTCTATCATATGATTTTTTTTTTTTACAGAAAAGATATATATATCTATATATCTATATATATATATATATATATATATATATATATGTAAGTATTATATATGTATATTATATATATATGTATATATATATAAGCATATATATATGTATATATATTATATATATATATGTATGTATATATATATATATATATATATATATATATATATATATATATATATATATATATATAAATATAGATAGATATATAGATATATATATCTTTTCTGTAACAAAATAAAATCATATGATAGAGACATATAAAATTGAAATACCATGGTACATAGAATTTTAATAAACGTGTCATACAATATATATTATTAATGTTATATAACTTTATGTAAACCATGCAAATGGGGCAAAACATTCTTAATTTGGTGTTGGGGAGAAGTCTCTCATCACCCTCCTCAGATATGCCTGCCTGTCTGTGTGTCTGTGTGCCTGTCTGTCTGTCTGTCTGTCTACTGCTCTGTAATCCTGTTTACGTAATTTAACAGACACCGTGAACATATTCAGGCCCTAGGATACTACATGCCTTCACATAACCTTGATAACATTCACAAAGATCACAATGTTTCTAAGTGCATGTCTGCAGTTCACAGAATTCCACAGCGACTCCCATTGCCCAAGGCTGTATTTAAATCAATTTGCAAAGAAACTACAAAGAAGATGGAGGCAGGAGGGAAAAAAAAAGATAGATATATAAAAATAGATACATTGGGATATAGATAGGTAGGTAGAAAGATAGACAGATAGATTGATATATTGACAGATACAAGTGTAGGTAGATATAGATAGGTAAGATACAGGTAACGAGGGACATAAGAGTTTACAAATATATGTAAGAATGATGTCAGGATTCATGAGGATGTAAAAATAGCTCTGACATTTAAAAAAAAAAAAATATTGCCAACACGCACAAGCACACATCGAATCACATACACATCATGGAAATGCACTGAGTGGGCAAATCCAGATCCAAACTTGGTTATCTCTTGATATTCACTGGTGAAGTGTGGAGTTTGATGCAAATATACCGCAGACAAACAATCAAATTCAAAAAGCAATCACACACACAAACACACACAAATAACACAGCAAGAAGTGACTTATCATCAGACCCAGTACACCAGGCTGCTTTATCCAACATACTTTCTGATGTATTTAATCAGCCACATATATGTAGTAATTTCCAATCAATGTACATGTAACATGTCTGACATCAGTAGATGTCCTCAGCAGGAAAGAACAGAATCATTAAATTTGACTTCATAATTAGAGCACTGAATATCATTGTTTGCAAATATTCTGTAATAATGCATATTAAATGGCACATTATTAGCAGTAGTCCCTGTCAGTGAGTAAATTTCTCATATACAGTCTATATCACATTCTTTCCTTGTTGCCAAAGCTCCTATCATCCTGGTACACATTTCATCACTAGCGAGACAACTCCAGAGGATCGAACATGAGGCATCATTGGTGTCAAGACACACGCACACACTCCCTCACATACATGCATGCATAGAAACACACAAAAAGAAGAAGAAGAAAATACAATGATGATATCAGTGTCGTGATTAATGGCCCCAAACAGGTCGTTGCCCACATTCCCAGGAATGTCATAGGTTAAGGTGAGCTGCTCATCAATAATCATAATGGCCCTGATAACGACAGGATTCTTGACAGTAGTGTTATCATGTCAGGTAGCCTGCATCTCATCATACATGAAGTTTGCATCATCAGAGACTGCACTGAGCCATCAGCAGACGAGAGCAAGATGAATTCCCACATCACATTTATAGCAAGACAGAAGCTATACAGTAAAACCAGAAGCATTCTCTGCATGAAACTTTTGCGTATTGGAGACAACGGCGTCTTTCGTGGCATTAAACTTTCACGAATCACCACTGGCGTTCAGTGCAATTGTATGGACAAACACTTTTGTGAATCTTGGCTCCTCACAATGTTTCATGCATGCACAAATTTCTGGCTTTGTAGTATCCACATTTTTCTATTGACTCATAACCAGTAAGATTTGAGCCGGGGTGGTATTCCCGAAACAATGTGAGATGTACAATCAAGATGTTACTTGAGGATGGTTTGAAAGCAAATGTGGGAAATGAATATTTTGAATGGACAGGCAGAGGAACAGCAGAAGAATTATATAAAATACACCATGAGATTATACCTCCTTATACATCAATTGCTACCTGTGAAACTTAAATTCATCTCCTAATTTTTCTACTGTGACAGAGGATTATATGTGATACCATCTTCACCTTCTATTTTGCTGGAGTTCACAGGAAATGAAAGAACAGAGAAAAATAATATTGTTTTTAAAATTACCTTTAACAAAGACAGACAACAGAGGCTTGCAACTTTGAAATATGGATTTGCAATTTTCCAATTGTTTTTCTTTCCAGAAATTTTGTTTCCATTCATAAATTATTCACTTCATTTTTGTAAAAATCACAAAAACAACTTACCGGCTTTCTGACAATAACAAAATGAGGGTATCACTAGGTCTGAGCAAATCCTACAACGCAGCAAATGAAAATAGAAGATTGATAGCCACCCGTTCTAAACTGCCAAATCATAGGGTCTCAAACTTTATCTATCACTCTTGTATGACAATCATATATATATATTTTTTTTGCAACCTCTAAGAAATAATTTCTCAAGTATTCAATCATCAAACAATCCATCAGATGAGATGTATGTGATATATACCTCCAACAGCTGACTGAGAATTGACTGATGATAAAAATGGGATGTAGAGTTGTACAGTAAAGATAAAAGAAGAAAAAGAGAGAAAGAAAGTAATGGAAAGAAGCAGAAAGATAAAGAGGGAAGCAAAGGAAGAAAATAAAAAAATAAATAAAACAGAAACAGTAAGATATTGGAAAAAAGAATATGGGATAAAGATTAACAGGCACAGAGAAATGAATAAAAGAGAGAGAAAAAATGATATAAAAAGAGCGGAGAGACACACAATAATAAAGAGTGAGACAGACAGACAGACAGAGAAATTGAAATGAAATAAAGAGAGAGAAATACTATAAGAGGGAGAAACAAAAAGAAAGAATGAGTGAGAGATGGACAGAGAGAAATTAGTAAGAGAGAGAGGGAAAGAGAAATGAATAAAAAAGAGTGAAAAAAATATATACTACAGAAAGATGGGAAGAGACGGAAAGAAAGAGAAAGAAAAAGAGACAGATGAATATATAAAAAGAAGAGGGATGGGGGGAGAAAGGTTGAGGACAAGAGTGATACCAGGGGAGAGATATCTATAAATGACAAATTGATGCTGGGTCCATTGGAGCCAGAGCTCCCAAATGATGCAGGGATTGAATTGTCCATCGGATACCCCGTGTTTTTCTCAATTCCTCCTTACGATGCCTTGTCCAGGTATCGAGACACCCAAGAACCGGACAGTTTTCTGACCTATAAATCATTCATGACTGGATACATGCCACTGCCCTGGTCTTAAGAAAACTCTCCCCAGGGAAGGCCCACCTTTCGATCACATTCCGCGATGCTCCCATCCTGATAACATTTATGACCCACCCATAGAAAAAGGAAAAAGACGCCAGGCAACACCCCAAGCGAGTATCAACTGATACAGGAGCATTGTATCTCGCTGATCCGGCTCTAAATCAAACTTTTCCAGAGTGTATCGTGGGAGATGTAAAATGGATATACACACAGGAATAAGATTCATATGATGAATTTCATTATATCATAGCAAAACAAGTGCTACAATGACCCCCCCCCCCCCAAAAAAAAAAAAAAAAAAAAAAAAAGAAGAAGAAATGACAACAACAACAACATGAAAAAACAAGAAAGAAGCTTTACAGGTGCTGACAGAACTTTATGTATAGTGCAGTAAGATATTGTCACTATCAAGCAAATGAATGATAAGTGTTCTTGGTATGATCTCCACTAGCGATCCAACCTACTGAAGGCTGAAACATCTTTTGAAGAGTTCGCAAATTTTTATTTGAATCTGTGCCCACATAGATGTTTTCAAGTTTTTAAGCAACCAAAGTGAGAAACTAGAGACCAGATATAAATACCCCCCAAAAAGGAGAGAAAGAGTAAAATACATCTTATCATAGTTGCTGAAATATATAGGGCGTACCTTGGGTGAAATACGCCTGCCTCTAATTTTCCATAGTTGAAAGACCAGAAATGACGAAATAACACATTGGATCTCTTTCTTATGGCAACATCGTTATGGCCAGAAAACAATGCCATAAGAAAATGTCAAGCTGGAATTATAAATACTTAAACCATACAATGAGGACTAAACCTTACAAGATGAGAACAGCTGATAATCGAATGAGGGGATTATTTGTTGGGATAAATAAGTGTAAAACCACAAGAATTTGCAGCAGGAAACTTTTGCAAATCACAACTGGCATTCAGTGCATAGTGTAGACAAACATTTCTGAGTGCATTTCACTCTCGTATATTTTTTGCTCCTTGCAAAATCTGCGAAAATTTGATGAATGCGATAATTTCCGGTTTTACGGTAATATGTAGAAGCTGATTCATGTCTCATTTCATAATGAGTCTTTGAAATTAATCATTCTTAAATTTTCTCAAATGGAATGCATGTACAAATCAACTTGGCATCTGCCTTGAGTGACCACTTGTCTAAAAGTTCACTTTTGCCGTTTCCCTTGTTTTGCCATTTCAGACGAGTTTGACTGTATCACAACATACCTTCATTTCATGACAAAGTTCCTGTTTTTATACTTGTGATTTTCACAGAGGCTTTCTTTCTTACAAATGAAAAGAATAAGAAGGTCTGGATAGTCAATCGCTGAAAAGTAGATCACTACGAAGCAGTGGTCTGGTACCTGCAGAAACCCATCACGCGGAATTGTACTTCACAAAGAGCCCTTGCATTGAGAAAAGTGTTTTTCCCTATATTCTCTACAAGGACATGAATTAATTGACTTTTCCACCTGCATTGAAAACATAGTCTCTCTCATAGCGTGATGTTTGGTGGCTGAAGGAATGCTATCTTCAGACATAAAAGGTGGCACATTATCAGACTTTACTTGAATAAGGTTTGCTTGAGTGAGCCCTAAGGACAAACAAGAGAAATTCAATTAAAAAATCAGAGGGAAGGAGTGTGGGACTTCAGAGGCCTTGTGCTCTTAAGGCTGTGGGATATAATGTGAAGATTGGATAAACACAGGAGGGTTGAAAAGTCATCTGGAATTTAAATATTCCATCTTGAAACATGCTGCCTCTATGGACACTAAGAATAGAGAGAGTAAAGGATGAACCAAGAAAGAAATAAAATGCTTAGACATCTCAAACGAAAGAAGAAGAAGAAGAATAAAATGCTTTGTGAAATCTACTCTTATTTATTGAAAATCACATAAAAAGGCATCAACAGTGTCATTGCACTTAAAGGGGTACGACAAATTCTTAAATAATGTGTGTGGGTGGGTGTGTTTGTAGTGGCAATCGAGGGGGGGGGGAGGTGCTTTGCTGAATACCTTGCAGTCACATCACTAACAAAATTTCATCACAATCTCCCCTTAAAAACTCAGAGACATCCAACTCTTCCTGTATGAGCTTGAATTTCTCCCGATCTAGTTGTGTGTATTTTTTTACCGCTTGTGATGTATTTTCCACCACAAAAAGTTCAGCTTTTTCAAGCCAAACCTTTATAGTTTTGTCATATATGCTAAAAAATTAGATTACGACAGCACCAGCCACCAGAGATAATCTACAACAAAGAGCTTCCGATACAAGCGGCGCAGGACGTAATGCTTCATACCCATGGTGTGTGCTTTATGTGAGCATGTTCATGAGATCAGAGTCTCCAGTTTCCTGGGGGTCCAGGCAGGAGGATTTCCAGGTTACGAGATGCTTTTGGATGGAGTCTCTGCAAACTGTTCTATTTTCTAAATTTCACTCAGACTGATGTGCAAAACATTATGGCGAGAAATGCAGGAATCCTACATTTATTTCACATTCATCATTATTGTGGCTTACCAATATGAGGCAAATGATAAACTTCAAGTAGCAGAGACCTGGCATATCAATTCTCTGGATGACTGTTGGTCCCAACATGGGTGGATAACTGAGGTTGGACTGTATAATGGCATGAAATTATTATTATTTCATATGCTCTACCCCTGCCAGATATGTATCTTTCATATTCTAGCCTCATCCACATCATTCTCGCCTCTTTTCCACAGTTTGTTACACAGGGATGCCAGTCAGAATGATACAGGGGACTTGAAATATATCTTCATTAAGCTACTTTGTACATAGCAGGGCCTGAACTCTGATACTACTATGATTTGAGTTTTTTTGCCTGAAAACTGGCATCCCCTTTGCTACAGTAGGATGAAAACACTAGCAACACATCAACAACACTTTCAAACAAAACTCAGCCAAAGAGATTATATGCACAAGTAACTTGTTTTTATTAAAACTTTCTAAACATTCAGTGTTTGATCACACAGCATATCTTTAACAGTACATTATGAAGATCTTCCAGAAGGGAGGCATACATTTTTGGTCTCTTATACAATCAAACAGTTGCACTATCTCCCACACGGAGAATCCATCCTCTTCAAACATTTGGATGAATTTTGCAACTCCTTGCTATTTAATATAAACACACAGATTTGAAAGGATTCCACAAACGATTGCATCATCTTGCTATTAGCAAAAAGAACTATGATATCAGTGTCTCATAGCCTTAAAGAGAAGGAAAATGTGAAGGAGAGATATACAAAAAATAAAATTTATCTCAAGCATGCACCAAAAGAACTGAATTGTTGTTGTTCTTGGTTAAATGGGAATACTGCTTTCATGGGGAAAAAAAATCATGGCAACATTACCAAGGCCATTCCTGGTACCACTTAAAGTATGAGAAATCAGATAAACATGATACATTTGTCATCAGATATTTGCTGAAAATAGAAACTCTGAATAAACTCATACGGGAATATAAGAATGAATGCATGCAGGATTAAATCCTCTTCCTAATCATGAAGTCTAAGTGTACGAAGGAATATTCAAACCAAAATTTAGGATTCATGGCTGGACAGTGTCTCATGTAGTCTATCAGCACGATGAATCCACTGTGGCCTCTCATTAACTATAGCCAGCCACATAACGGCTTGCCTGACAGAGCTACATGTAGGAATGTAGAGCTGTATCGTAGAACAATCAGCAGAATGATGTTGTATTCAATCCAAATATAATGTGTTACATGTACATGTACTAGTAGTACTAGTTATTGATTGGACAACCAAGAACCTGTTACAAGTTCTTCAAAATAAACTTTGCAATAAGAAATGATACAAAATTTGTCTTCCATGAATGCTTGGAGGCTACTTTGTTAAAAGTGATATTGAGTTACAGTGTCATATGTAGGTCCAAACTTTGTGACCAAACAGGAGACTAAATGTTTGTTCCATTTTAATGAGGGGAGTTGCATAACCCTCTGCCTGGCACATTTATTTCTGTCCATTTGTATGTCTGTAAACTTTGTGCTCATTTGACTACTTGGCACAATAAGGGTTAATTGAAACAAAGGCCTCGTTCTAAAGTCATCTTAACTAAGTTGTGGCGATTTTACTTCCAAGTGCAAGATTGAGGAGCATAGTCAAGTATAAAGATGTCACAGAGGTGAACTGACACATCAAATATTTGGAAGACCATGAAACACAAGCTCAGGTTGTCCTCTTTAAAAGCTTTACCAGGACAAAGTGGTGTGCACAGATGTCACTGAACTATCTCTCTCTCTTCTCTCTCTCTCCCTCCCTCTCTCCCTCCCTCTCTCCCTCCCTCTCTCCCTCCCTCTCTCCCTCCCTCTCTCCCCCTCTCTCTAACAAACTATTTCACTCTTTTCCTTACTCTTCTCTCTCCCTCCATCTATTTCGCTCCCTCTATCTTTCCTTCGTGCTGTTCTGCTCCACCATGGCCCCTCCCTCGACAGGAAACGTCAAAGACCGGCGATCAATTTTCATTACGCATCATGATCTCCCACTTCTACCATCATTCATAACCGACGCATCACACAGCTTCCCTCGTTGTCGTGGCGGTCCCCACCCCCTCCTCAGCAAGAGGAGGCGTTGGGAATTGGAAAAACAGCTGTCCTTCCTTTTTTTTCCTCTCCTCGCCTGGGCCAGAGCTATTTTCCCCCTTCCTTTCCCCGTCCCTATCATGTCCTCTTCGAATCCCGCCGCCAACACATCACAGGAACGCCATCTGTGCAGCAGCCGCATCAACGTCCACTCGACTTCCTTCGTCTGATTTCGTCTCTGGTCTGCTCACGACCTGCAGTCAGATCACAAATGTGCAGAACGTTAAACTGATGCAATTTATTTGACTGCTATTACTTGCTCCTTCTCAACTTATCAAAAAACTCAGACAAACCAGGGCCACAATCACAAACTTTCATATTGTGGTAGCAGATATTGACACATCAAGATGTGGAAATGGGAATATTGTGGAAATGCTTCATCTTGTTGTATTGACAATCAATTCCCATTTCAGATCCATTGAACTGTAGGATGGTCACCTCAGAAAATTAAAACTTTTTAGGTGGCTCCAGCCTGGAATCAGAAGGTAGCACTATTTGGCAGTGCACGGTAGGGGTTTCAAAAAACAGAAATGTATCTAATGTGACTCAGTAAACTAACTCAGTAAACTCAGGTGATGGTAATTATTCCAAAGATTTGTTAATCCAAAAACAAAATGAGGTTTGTTATTCTGAAGGTTCATTGATATGAATAATGAAATAGAACTCGTCATTCTCAACGTTTGTTGACCTGAAAACAAAATATGGCTCGTTAATCTGAAAATGAAACAAAAGTGCATACTAACAAGCCTTCTGAATGACTAACTTCATTTCAGTTTCAGATTAACAAACCTCCAGAATAACAAACTTTATTTCATTTTCAGATTAATGACCCCTCAAAATAACAAACCTTACTTCATTATCACATTATTTGACATACCTTTGAAATAATAAAACCTGTGGAATAATGAACTGTAACAGTAAACTCTTTTATGATACCAATAATCATGTTTGAGTGTTTCCTTTCAGAAAATGCACTGCTATGCAAAATACCCTGCTATTTACTCGAATTCAGTGCCACGCAATGTATCTATAAGCCATGTGTTGAGACTCATATATAAATCAGAGGAATAAAATGATGAATTATGGAAGTAAGCATTTATCATATTGAAGTCAGCCTCCACATTGCTAAGCAGGTGAAAGTTTGTCAAATATATGGCACTGGCAAACAATGCACAATACTGTAAAAGTTGACATTTTCACGTACAGATATTTTCATGAATGAGGAGGTCACAGACATTTTGGCAAGGCGCTGTTTTTGCAATTTGACACTGATTTACGTGCACTAATACCCGAGCATGTGGCGTTATTTTCGCGTGTTGTTAAATTTGCGACCCAAAAGTGATTCGCAAAATCTGAGAAAATTAAACCCTTGCAAAAATAACAGCTTTTTCAGTAATGCATTAATCAATTAGTCAACTTTTTGATCAGAATCACTCTTTGTTTGACACAAGGATAATAATTACAAAATTAATATATTAATGTGATAAATAATAATTGCATTTATATGGCGCCTCATACTGACGTTTCTAAGTGCACTTTGCTACTCATACAAATAGATTAGAAAACACAATAACAATAACAATAACATTAACAAGAAAATAAAAAAGAGAAAATAAAAAAGAGAAAAAAAGTACAGTATGCTTCTGCCATTGTGACCTACTTGTAGGAGATTCATAGGTGGACTTTTTGTTTTCATTTTTGATGTCCACATCAGTAGACTTGAAGCTAATATTGATGATTTGTACAAAGTACATATTTGAAGATTCAATGGCACAAGCCATCTCAACAAGTGGAGAAATAATGGGTCAGAAGAAAACTGTATACATTTTATGTATTTTTTTGTAGCATTAGACAAAATGATTTATGCAAATTTTGGGTGATAACAGAGTCATTCAACCGTCATAGCACTTGCAACACTTCGGCTATGCAACTTTAAAAGCATTAGAAGCAGACATAAAACACTGGCCTACACTTTAAGACACATCCACACTTAAGTGGGGTCCTAATGGAAGATCTGTCAGCCATCTTCACCGGTGCAATAAAATATGTTTGTTCCGAATATTACCCGTGCAGACAAGAGGCGAAATATGCCAGCGACGACGCTCACACGAAAGAATGAAGATGCCAATTGAGTGTACCCATTCCTGACATTGTTGGCAACCGACTGGATATCGCGTAACCGTGTAGGAGAAAAACCTGGGATGCTAAAAATATTTTGGCCCTGCTGCAAGGATGAAAAGTGGAGGGGTTCGGATTGATAATCCAGGTTCAAGTGCCGTGACCAATGCTGACGTGACAGGCAGGAATCAGAAAAACAAGGCGGGGGCGCTCTCCACACCGGAGGAGGGAAGGCCGGTATAAGAAATAGTGTCTGTTCCTGATACTGACACCTACACGCAACTCGGGGACCAATGTAAACAAGACGCTTGACAGGGAGTTATGACAAGAAAACTTGCCGTGAAGGGGACAGAGGAAGTGAAAAATTTACAAAATGTGGACCACTTAATGCCGTATGGCATGTTTTCATTCTCCGTCTCTGTTCAGGCCTCTGTTTTCTTAATTTCAACTAAGAGCAAAAATGAAACGGATTTGATAGAAGCATGACATGAAAATTTCTCTTTTCTATAGTGTATCTTATCGCTATTAAAGAAGAAAAGAAGAATCAACTTTAATGCTTCAGATACAAAAACAAAGTCAAGCTCCAAATGAAGTAATGCAAAAATCTACATATGTTCAGATTGCAGACACAACATGCTGAATTAAATTCATAAAACACAAATGCACAGACAAACACACACACACACACACACATAAAAAAATTAAATATTTCAGGCTCATTCCTCTTCATTTAGATAAAAAAAAAACATCCTAAAGATAGTAAGTTCAAATCCTCCACAGACCATAACCATATTGTGAAATGGTATTCCTCCTGCAATGAATATGCTTTTCTTTGACTTCATGCCTAATTTCACAAGGCAAGATGTTTGTACGAAAGTATGTTAAAGGTCCTGTTTACCTTTGGGAGCAGTGATTTAAAAAATTGTCAAGATATCACTTTTGACGCATATATGTTTAGGTCAGTTGTATCACAAAAACATCCTACCAAATAAAATTTTTGCAGTAAAGCCTAAAATATAAGGAGATATCACTATTTTTCTGTACATGGTTTAGTCTGGAAACATTTTTATTATAACTATTGTTCACATTTTGTATATTTGACAATACTAAACTCGCTGTATCATTCAACACCTTTAAACCATGAGAAAAGACTGTTCCACAGACAGAACAATGCAGTATGATCTTCTTTATCCAGGCTAGAGATACATACAGAGATACCATAGGACACAGGCACTTGACAGGATTCAAACTCGGGAGCTCCAACTGAATGTTAAGAGTCTTATCCACTATACCACAACTAGTGCCCCCAAATTTCATGCAGCACATAAGACTCATAATCGCACAATGGATAATAGCGATTATATTTTTCTGTGATTTTCAATTTCATTCCCTGTATTTACAGTGTATTACTATTTACAGTATCTAAAAATTTCTGCTATAGTTGGTCTCCCCCCCCCCCCCCCTTAACCCAATTCCTCTCTTGGTACCTGGTGGGTACCATACAAAGTCTAAGTCTACATAATGAGCATTGCAGAGGGAAAGGGGTAAATCGGCTGAAGTTTAAAGGACAAGTTCATCTTCATAAACATAAGGATTGAGAGAATGCAGCAATATTAGTAGAACACATCAGTGAAAGTTTGAGGAAAATTGGACAATCGATGCAAAAGTTATGAATTTGTAAAATTTTTGAGTTGGAACCGCTGGATGAGGAGACTACTAAGGCTCATGATGTCATATGAGTACAACAGTATAAAGAAAATGTAAAGAAAATTCAACATATTTTCACTTTTTTTCGCATAATACACTGTAAAAGAGCACTTGACTTGCCTCTTTCTAAAGGCAAGTGGAATAATATTACCTATAACATATGTCAGTAACAAGTCAAGGGAATGTGTACTTTTTTCAAAAGATGAAATTTTGTGAAATTCTCTTTATATTTTCCTTATATTGTTGTACGCATGTGACATCATACACTGCAGTAGTCTTCTCATCCAGCCGTGACTGTAAAAAAACTTCAAAAATTCATAAATTTTGAACGGATTGTCTGATTTTCCTCAAACTTTCAATGATGTGTTCTACTAATATTGCTACATTCTCTCAATCCTATGTTAATGACGGTGAACTTGTCCTTTAAAGTTCACGGCAGATGAATGTAGTTAAGAATTATAGTTTTACAGAGCAGTAATCCTTGAATGCTTAGACAACAATACACATGTTAGGGGGGGTTTACAGTTGAGATGTTGGTTGTACATGTACCTCGATTTTGCTGGTAACCCCCCCAGAAAGTCAACTTAAAAGGGAAAAAAAAATAACTCTGCCAAGCTTAATCAGGGACCAGTTCTAATGAAGAGTCTTCTATGCTTTTTATGCCATATCAAACAACTTCCTCCACAGTTTTGTTGATTTGCAGCTACCATAGCAACTTGACTTTGTTACTTTCCACTATAATATTATTTCCTGCTTGGCTCATAATATAATATGCCCTAATTTGCACTGCCCCCCCCCCCCCCCTCCCGGATCAAAACAGCTCAATTTGATTTTTGACAGTCCAGAAAAGAATACTGTCATGCATAAAAGTAGTGAATTACGAAAGACACTAATATGCCAATGACAAACCGTAATCAACACAGAAATAATCCAGAATAAGTCTGAATGTTTATATTTGAATTATAATGTAAAATATCAAATGAGTGCACATTATTTGATCAATAGAAACTAGGGACATGTAGTGATATAGTCATAGCCTTCACACAAGTTGCTTTATAGAGCTCTGATGGAATAGATTAAATGAATCTTTAAAAACAACAAAACACTTAACAAAATGATCACAGTGACATGAAAACGAAATCTTTGGATACTATAGTTCTTTAAACGATCAACGTGGGCTGACAGTATTTGATAATCTTAAATCTTGCTGCTGGGATGGGAATCTACTTACAGTACATATGCCAAGGGCTCAGGGACAAGTACATAAAGGACACAGAATCATGCTTTTCTTGTCAAGATCTTACGGAGGACTGTGAAGCCTTATGACAAAAGACCACAAAAGAAAGCCACACCCCCTTTCAGTATCAAAGAAGAAAAGTCTTAAAAACATGCCCAGTAACGATTATTTTAATTACATTCACCTTCTGCACTGAAAATGAGGGGATTTCGTCTTTTTTATCCACGTCAAGATTTTCTTTCGTCATGTCCATGTGAACATTCATCTTCCTGCCACTTGTGTGGCAACATACTCACTTTCACATGTTAGAAATATGTTTAAAGACACAGTGTTACTTCTATGTGGTCTTTAACCCACCTGAAAGTTCAAATATGCATAAGATGAATTATGAAATGTTGACTGTAACAAGGCTGACACTTAAGAGGCTTTCTCAATGATAATGATGAATATGATCACACTACTACTAGTACTACTGCTACTACTACTACTACTACTACTACTAGTACTACTATTGATATAATAATAGTAATAACAATAACAATAATAATAATGATAATAATAATAATAATAATAATAATAATAATAATAATAATAATAATATTAATAACAATAATGATTATAATAATAATAATAATAATAATAATAATAATAATGATAATAATAATAATAATAATAATGATAATGATAATAATAATAATAATAATAATAATAATAATAATAATAATAATAATAATAATAATAATAATTATATTAATAACAATAATGATTATGATAATAATAATAATGATAATATTAGCAGTAATACTGTCCGCAGTCACTGATAGAAATGTTCTATATCATCACCGCAATAATTTGAAAAAAAATGATGATAGTTGTAATATGATCAAGAATATGGAAAATATTACAGATGATCATGACAAATATGAAACCCATCATCATCATCATCATCATTATCAACAATGTTACGCCCCTTTCAAACCAACGTTCAATGACATAAAAATGCTATTTATACAGTTCTCAAAATACTTAAAGAGATGTGGGGACAAGTGAGGAGGAATTAATCTCCAACTGATGGATCACTTCCATCATCAAACCGTGAAGAAGACGCAATCTCTTATCATATCATCGGGTCTTCAAAGCTCGTTAACAGGAGTCTGGAGGGGAAAATGAAACTCCAGGAATGCTCCATCACGGTTAACTCCTCCATCGATCAGAGGGAACAGTCAACCATTGTCACTCATTGCTGAAAAGAAAGATTTGGACTCCCATTCCCAAAAGAAAGAGGAACATCTCAGGAAGGTTTTCTTTGTTTTGTTTTGTTTTTTGTTTTTTTCTAAGAAGAAATTTGTCATGTTTCGATATACAGTGTATTTCTCTCCAAAGTTTTGACTCCTTCCCCTCTGGTATCATCCCTCACACACGAGTACCGGGGAGATGTAATGAGTCTTGAGGGAGCAGTAGAAGAGAGGCAGTAAATCCCACTAATTTGTTTCCTGACAGTCAGTCTGCCATGTTCAAGTTGTTCCCACTGTGATGTAAGAACCACAGCTGGTACTTGACGTCATGTGAGATTACACAATAATAACAATATTAACAACAACAATATGCACAATCATATAACAACAACAACAACAAAATCTAAGTGAATTATAGAAGATGAATGGTTGAAGAGATCTTACACAATGTACAGAAGGATCAGAGGGAAAAAAAAAAAAACATTTGTTGGATTTCTACCTGACTCAAGAAGTAGTGATGAGACTGGGAGATGGATGGATAGAGAGATAGAGAGAGAATAAAAGAGAGAAAGAAAGAGAGAGAGAGAGAGGGAGATAAAATGGAGACAGATGAACAGAAGAACAGAGGCCACTAACAGGCAGCAAATAGGAAACAAGGGAAACATATGGAGACAACTGAAACAAAATATGAAAAGATAGGAGACAGGTGCATATGCATGTGTGAGTAAGAGACAAAGAGATAGATAGATAGATAGATAGATAGATAGATAGATAAATAAATAGATAGATAGATTGATAGATAGATTGATAGATAGATAGATAGACAGATACATACATACATAGATAAGATACATACATAGATTGATAGATACATACATATGTGCACAGAAAGATAGATAGATAGATGGAGAAAGAGAGGGAGAGAGATGAAGTATTAGAAATTTACATCTGTGAGGAATACCTATGCAACCCTTGACATACATGTGTAAATCATTGTGATATCTTCCCCAATCACGGTTTGAAATATGGCTCCACATTGCTACCATATCTGAAAGTGATGCCATGCCATCCATCTTTCCATTTGTACCCCGAAATTAGTGGCATATTTCACTGCTTGGAGTTGCTTTAAATCAGCATGGTGATGCTATCCTCCAAACTTCACTCACTGTCCTTGCTTTCCTTGCGTGTTTTCTTTTCTTATGGGACATATATCCACAGTCAATACTTTACCAGGACCACTGCATTTCAGCTTCACCGATATAATCATCTTACCAAGGAGGTACAAGGTGCCTAGTACCTCCTTGATCTTACTATAGTTTGTTGGCAAACATAGAGAATGTAAAGTGGTACATCATAGCATACAGCAGGAGATTATGGCTTCTACCAACTTGTTGCATTTTTTTTTTGTAGGTGAGCTTTCATCCACTCTTGTGGACTTTCTGAAGCCAAGTGATAAAATATCATCCCTAACTGATGAAGATTTCTGTAATATCATAAAGTTATTATCATGTTTTGTCAGTTTGGAGCCAGAAAAAAAAAGCTTGTTGAACAGTGAGATCACTTTCTTGGTTCGACTTTCTTACATATCAGTTTTACACTAACGTGCATACCACTCCCACTGAAGGGAGATGCACAGGTTAACTTTACAATGGAACATCCTGCCCCACTGCATTTTTCAGTATCTAAAGAGATATGACATCTAATCACCATGGTTTTCAAAGTTAGCTGAAACCCCTCCCCAACCCCACTTTCCTTTCAGTTCAAGCCAAGTCAAGTCAAGTCTCCTCGCCCACCCACTGTGAGCTCAGTCGCCTGCAGTTACACTCTAATGAATGATTCCAAGAGGCTGTTTTCATAAAAATAAAAGCTCTTCAAAACTTTCCCAAGTGTGTCCAATCACAGCTATATACATCCACCATCCCAGATTTCTTTTCCCTCATATAATGGGCAGTTGGCATCTACTTGAGCATCTTCTCACTCTTTGTTCCTGATGAAGAAGAAGGAGCGGTCATTCTTGCATGACAGGAGACCGATATATACTCATCCTCAATTTCTTAAACTCCTATTGATGAATTGTGAGAATGCCTGATTACAGAAGGCTGATGGCTGACCATTTACAAATGCCTTTCTTTGCCACCGCGGTCCATTGCCGTAAATAAATGATGCGCAAAAGTGGAGGCAGTCGTATAAAGTTTCTTTTAGGGGGGATGGCTCTCTTGGGGTCCAACTGGTGAGAAGACATCCGGAGTTTGGTTCTTAACCCGATGAGGACGAGTCCCAAGTATACTCGGGCAGGTGTCTATGGGAAATGTTTGTTGTAGCCAAATCAGCCCGTCCTCAACAGGTTAAGTTGACAACCAGACAGGTAGAGCTGATGACTGCTGATTCACCTAAATTCCCAACCATTCTATCATTTCTAATAAAGATCATTGCATGAGAAGCTACAGTGATCCCATTATAGATGAGTGATATGATTACTATTATGACATTGTCGCATTATTGTAAAGTTGCCATTGATCCATAGTTTCTTTTTTCCCTTCAATATGTACAAGTGAACAACTGCACTGAACATTGTTCATGATTGAATAGATGTATCCGTGCAATCTGTACAATTATTATTTATGGTTTGCAGGAAGCACACTGCCCCCCCCCCCCCCCATATAAACTTACACAGACATGACAAACTTTTATGACTTCCAGAATTGTCACAAATGATCGTAGCTTCTGGCCTTTGCCTACCATCTGGTGCCCAAACTTAGATTTTAAAAGAAACTACTATGTATTTCATACCAGTCTGATCAGGTAGATATATTCAGCTAGGTTTAGAAAATGATAAGAATTGTGAGGTCAGACAATGTCTGATATAACTATAAATTCAAATCTTCCTTTTAAATCCGAACTTCAATGCAACAAGCTACAAAATTTAAAAAGCAAGAAATACAGCTTTTATGAGGGACAAAAATGACTGAGAGCAAGAAAATATATAAGTATGGTAGTTATTTGGTATGGATGACTGATCATGTTAAATATTATGTGATGAGACACTTTTTGAACTATCGTAAAGAGATGGAATCTTTAAACACATTGAAGTCATCCTTGTCACTTCTAAACTGCCATGGGCCTCTGCAGAACTGCTGAATCTAAAATAACTTTTAGGATTTATCACTGCTGCAGCTCAGAGAGAAATTATTTCAAGTGTTTCCCATCTCAAGGGGCGGGAGGTATGTCAGCTAAAACACTTGAAGAGATTACAGGCTTTAAAGCGCAATTCCAACATCATGGTCAACTTGACTTTGAAAAAAAAAATATATATATATAAATAAATCAGAAGTGCAGAATAGAAGTAGTTTCATCAAAATTGGGCCCAAAATAAGAGAGTAAGGGAATATTTAGAGTTTCACATGTTTCTACTGAGTAGTGTATTGGTTACACTGACATATGTAAATTAGTGGAATTCCAGTAAAGGATGCAAAGAGAATACAAACTTTCAAAAAACATATAGTGGAATTCTACTGATTATTTATCATACAACTTGAACATGATATGTAATTGCACAATGAGCCTCTTTGTGACTTTTAACTTTTGCCGTAACTTGCCATGAATCTCCATTGCCATTGAGATAACTCCTTATCAATATTGATTTTTTTTTATAATCTTTTCATCATAGTTCAAGTTATCCATCTTGTAAATTATTCCCATTTGTATGAAATGTGTTCTGTTTATCTGATGTAGCAGTATTCAATTTTTTTTTTCTAATTTTTTCTTCATTTTAAAGAAAACTCCATTTTGCAATGAATGCTTGATCATGCAGATTGTCATTCATTCTGGGTCACTTGGGCATGCCGGAACTTAACCGTAATTACCGAGCATTGCAGAGATAATGTATGCTAGACTTGTCAACATTCAAACTGGTTTGTAAGAATGATAAGCTGGATAAACAGAGCTGTAGCTCTTGTACTTATTGAGATAAGACAAATAAGGACTTATCTTTTTTTTTAATCCCTTCTAAAGATTTTAAAGACACTGTGAATACAAGCTTCAATATCAATAGACAACTTTCATTTGAGTGAATAGGCACAGGAACAAAATTGGCTCAAGAAATACTGGCTAAGAGAGCCATACAAACAGACAAACAGACAAGCAAAGGAAGACAAATGCTGACAAACAAGCAATCCTAAAAAAAAAAATCAACTCAAGACTCAACTCATACTCAAAACTGAAATATAGGGAGGTAGGGCTACAGGGCATGCCTTTGAGTTGATTACTTAGGGACTTGATCCATTGCGTAGGGACTTGATCCATTGTGTAGGGACTTGATCCAAACCAATCTGTCTAAAAGCGATGTTTGATAGGAAAGATTAGGAGTACAATGGAAAATAGATACCAAGAGTGAGAGATGGGTCACCAAACAGAAGGATCAGACAGCATTGATACCATGTGGGGAAGAGAAGGCTTACCTGCAAGCACAGACAATACACATCATTACTGTGATTGTTTGATTTAAGTCTTTTTGCCACTAAGGCAGCTATCAACACCAAGCAGCCCTATACAGAACTGACGTGTCCATTACATGAGGCAGAAAAGAATGGCTATCAATCTGGTTTCTCCTATATACTTGGTCATTTGTCTTTTTGTTTGTTAGTTTATTTTCTTTTGTTTTTGTTTTTTTTTTGTTAGGAAAGATGAGGAGGTCTCAAACTTTTCAAAAAGAAATGAAAAGAAAAGGAACTAAAGCATTTGTTGAATGTAGTACAATCTGCCAAGCGTTGCAAGATGAAGCAGAATTGTGGCACAGTACTTTTTGAAACCTTGAGTTATTGAAACTTCTAAACCATACACAATACTAGGAAAAAAAACCCCCACATAGAATACATAACAACATTTGTGAGAATAAGACTTGGAAATATAGCACATTAATCAATTATCCTTACTTTCTGAGGTCCAATTCTAAAATGCAAAAATTATACTTCAAATCATAATGACAATGCATTGCTTACCTAGTCTTTGGCATGTGCCGTTGATAGTTCATGAAATTTGGAGTGAATTGAATAATCAAAGAGAAATAAACCTTACCTACCCAGGACAAAGAAAAAGTGGCTTCAATGAAACCTATCGTGGAACTTTATTGAATTCCTATTTGATGAAAAAATATTCTAGTTATGTGAAGAATTGTGTGGTAAAAAGGTGAACAGACTTACAAATGTGCAACTGAAAACATTAAAACCTACGTATTTACATCTTTAATCACAAATCAATGAGATAAAGCTTCTTCTGCAAATCTGAAGCTATGAAAGATAGAAAAAAATAGAATCAAAACAGATAGATTGCAACTGATCAAAAAGATCATCCTACATCAATGCAAGTGAACAAGGAAAAACAGAATGAATCCATTCAGTCACAGACTTCAAAATTTTATGCGAACAAAGCGACAAAGGTTTCCTTTGAGGGAAAGAAAGTTTTGCCTGTCTGTCTGACGAATGAGTGACATTTTTTCTTTCTTCAAGGGGGGACACAGCTTCCAAATGAAAATTAAGCATGTCGTCTCCACCAGAAGGTGCACAATGCTTGACCCTTGACCCCCTACACTTCATAACAGCTTCATTTAGAACTCTCTCAGTTTCGATCTGCCCGCCCATCATAACTGCCACCGCCACAGGCAAATCGCGGTTTGAGAAGAAACATGATTCATTCTGTAGAGGGATTCTATCTGGGCACATGGTGATTTAAACTTTGGAAAGTGATAAAAAGAAAGGATATGACAGAGCTTCTCCTTAAAGGTAGGGGATACCTTTTACAGACCTCCCAAAATGCAGCAAAACATTAAATATGAACCTCAGGGGACTTGTTTAGGCCACTGCTGAGAAATTTGGAAGTCAACAGTTATCTACAATTTGAATAATGCACAAAACTCAACTACTCAGTAGTTCTGTGTGTCAGCCACACTTACGCCTTTTTGTTGCAGTCTTCTGTATTTTTTATCTATAAACACAAATATAAGAGCTGATGTAACAGCATATAGAGTGTGTGGCAAGAATGTATATAGAAATGTTTGTAAGTTTTGATGAACTTTCTTCACAAAATATACATGATGGACACACATGCAGTGCATGGGTCTGCAAAGGTAGCCTAGTAATGTACTGGAATTTACGGTGAGCCCCGAAAAAAATTCAATTCAAAATCTAACGGTCAATAAAAATGTACTAAATGTTACCTTCCACTTTCAATACTTTATGGGAGTTTCTAAAATGATACTCTCTTCAACATACCACTGTATTTATACAACTCTTCATTTAAGGCATGCAAATGGGATTCCCTACCTTTAAAATCTTACTTGTATAGAAAGGAACAAAAAAAAAATCCTTGAAAAAATGTGTTACGGTTAGGTCTTTAAACAACAACAACGACAACAACAAAAATAAACAGCAATTCAAATTTTGCCACTAAAGGAATATGTAAAATACAAATAATTACAAGCATGCCCCTATATAAATTAGTGGCAGTTGATCATACAATACTCCTATAATCAGCAACATCAAAACCACTGATAATATTTCTGACATCAAAACTCTCATTAGTCAACAATGTCTGTATGATTAGCATAGTTAGAAAAATACTTATGTCATAGGTAATTATACTATTGACTGTAATCATAAAATATCATGTTGATAGTTTGCTATTATCATTAATGTCTTATATATCATCACCATCATAATTCCATCATCATTACCAAATCATGATTATTTAATCTAATTTTGATAATGAACAGAAACATAACATCTGACACAGACACTGTTGAATTTTCGCATTAATGACATTCTAATATGCCTCTTATTAATGTTTCCTAGGAAAGACTGTTAATGTCATGTATTGTCATGAATCAATTCTTTTTAAGTGTGATTTCCAATGAATGGCCCATTTCATCATACACTTCTGAGTCTGCTCCAAGCTCTGAAGTTTATTCCACTAGTCATTTGCAAATGAGACTTGTCATGACAGTGTCTCGACGGGTGCTGTTCATTATTCCGAAGGTTTGCTATTCCGAAGGTTCGTTGTTCCGAAGGGTCGTTAATCCGAAACACGCAAATTCCCTATACCTAGAGGTTCGTTAATCCGAAAATGAAAAGGGGTTCGTTAATCCAAAAATTTATGGTGTTATTCTGAAGGTTCGTTATTCCGAAGATCGGTTAATCCGAAAATGAAATTCGGAACAATGAACCTTAGGAATAATGAATCTTAGGAATAAAGAGCCTTTGGAATAACGAACCTTCGGAATAACGCGCTGTAACCGTCTCGACAGTATGCCGCATCATTTTGAAATCAAATGTTTCTGCTACAAATGTAACGCCTACATCTTAAGACCACGTAGAATTTTGCAATAACAACCCCAGTGAGGAAAGCTGATTTTGTTTCAATTTCTTAATGTAAAATTAGAAGACAGTGAGATCTGAAAGACCCAAGTGTGGTAAATATCCTCCACCATCTGCTCACAAACAGTAGAGGGATTTACACTGGTAGCAAAACATCCAGGTTTTTCACACATTCACAACTTTCATTAAAAGCTGTTGAGCAACTCCCCAAAAACTCAGTGACACTCCAAACATCAAAAATCTACCTCCAAAGTGATTGTAAAACTTGATCAATCTTTCCCTGTCTTTTGTGAATGTGAATGCTTGCTCACTATTTTCAGCAAAGGACTTGTACAACTTGTACGACTGTACAGTAACGGTTGAGGGTAGGATTCAGCTTGTCATGTTTTGCGAGATATTTAGAAACCACTACATGAAATGTTAAACAGCATACAATTCTAAGGGGAATAAAAAGTTTATTTGATGAAAATCAGTTTTGAAATGACTGAGATATCCAAAAAATAGAAATAAAACAAAGAGATACTATTAAAAGTCGTAGCCTGTCACATTTTATTAGGATCGCTTTTTTAAATATCTCAGCCATTTCAAGACCAATTTTCATCACATAAACGTTGAATCCTTCTTGGAATTACATGCTCTTTCATATTTCATAGGAGGTTTCTCATTGTCATATCAAAATATGTTATAAACCTGATGTAAGGTCTCAACAAAAACTATATGATCCCTTTAAGTGTACTTTGTATTCTATTAAAAAAAAAAATGAAATTACACTATGACACCTGACACTTGACACTGGGGAGCAAAAGGTCATAATAACACTTCAATCCACAGCCGCTTGATCAGCTCCTAATTACTTCTCAGGGGACAAAACTCGTGCTGTGTTTTCATTCCCTTATCTCCTCCAAATATTAGACTAGCGGTTCTTATCTCGTTGGATGTTTAATTGGCCCATACCTCAGTAAATGGGGCATGGATTACGACAAGACTGAATGGTAATCCATCCTGTTTATGCAATGAAAAAAAAAAGAACCCTGAGGCTGTAAAAGTGATTAAATTCATTTCATAAAGTAACTCCGGTCTTGACCTTAGTGTGCTTGTTCGTTTAACCCATTGAGGATGGACTGATTTTGTTAGAACATGCATTTCCCGTTGATCCCTGCCCGAGTATACTCAGGACTCATGCTCAACGGGTTAAGTTGTGCAAATGGAGAGAGGTTTTACAGATTCAGACCTTGATTGATCACGTAAGTCTTCTGGACAGAAACTTCAGTAGCCTGGTTGTCTGACAGATAACTTGTGAATCAAGTATTAAAATCATGCACTGAACACTTTTACCTCCACATGACAGTACGTCGATTGCAAATGTCATTGGAAATTTGTATGAACTAAAGTAACTAATAATGGCAACAACAAAAAAATTCCCTCAACGATTAAGGAGGCCATGTGGATGAAGATAGCTGTCTTAATCAGATGATGCTAATGATGAGGTTGAAAGATAAACTTGCTTCTTGGGACAGACAAGATTTTGATTAATGGCCAATTGAGGGCCAGATGTTCTCCCTGCATCACTTACTCCCAAAAACGTGATTTTTCTACAACAATTTGATCCAGAAGAAAAGATGATGTTCTGACTTCTTGTGACCCCAAACCCCTGGGAGCTGGAGAAAGCAAGTTAGAAAACACCCACTCTCTGGAAAAAACAGGGAGCTACATTCAGCTTGTTCTCTTGTCTGTCATTTCAAAATCATCCCTGCACAACAATCTCCGGTTTCCACAAATCAACCAGAATTTGCATCACAGCTGTGAAGTCATTTATACACAACATTTGTACGAAACTTGCAGCATAACGTGAAATCAAATTCTCATTCAAATGTAATTCTATCAACACTGGCTGTTACTTCTGTTTATGTCATGCTACATGTTCTTGTCTATCTGGAGATCAATGTCAAGCCCCCTGTTCAGACGCAAGCCAGTTCATACCAAAACTCGATAAAGAAACCACAAATTAAGAATCATCGTATCGCCAACAGACCGTTCAGACACTAATCTTGTCCGTTCTGGAAAACGTCGTATAGATGTGCAGTTTCTCACTGCGCTTGTTGTTATGATCATAAGTGACAGGTACAGGGTTACCTTTCATGCGCACTCCCATTAAGCCCCACCCAGTTATACCGTTCTATGGTCGCCATACATTCAGACGCACAATAGACACGATGGAATGCTGATTCGTTATCGAGTTTTAGTTCGAAACGATGCTCTGACCGTTGTTTCGCTATATGTCGTTTCGTTATACGTCATTTTGTTAGTCAGCGTTCACACGTATAAATTCATCGTATAGCTATACCATTTTGGTAAAGCTATACTATTCTGGTATAAATTTTTTTCCGTCTGAACACCCTGAAGATCATAAGGTAGAGACAGAGAGAAAAACATAGAGAGAGAGAGAGAGAGAGAGAGAGAGAGAGAGAGAATTAGTAAGAGATGGGACTGGGAGAAAAAAACGCAGCAGACGTCAGGTTTTGTAGTGTGTGAGCTTCTTGGTTGCCATGGAAACCTGTAATTCCATTTCGCATTTTGTAATATAGGAGTTTCTTTCAAGGCACTGTGATTTGTATTTCAATTGTTTCAAATGTTATCTGAGCATTTGAAGGCACAGCAATCTTTAATCAAATTTTGATTAAACAGTAACACAGCAGATGCTGTAGACCAACGGAGCATATGAGAATAAGCGGTGCTCAGCATATCAGCAAGGAAAACAAAAATTGGCATGTGGACATTGATCAAATTTAAGTGTGCTCTCCAAGCAAAGCATATAGTTATTGAAAATGCCATCTCCCAAACACTTGCAGCTGATAGATCTGCAGATCCCTCTCTCATTAACCGGTTGAGGACGAGTCCCGAGTATAATAGTTAAAGGACAAGTTCACCTTCATAAACATAAGGATTGAGAGAATGTAGCAATATTAGTAGAACACAACATTGAAAGTTTGAGGAAAATCAGACAATCTGTTTAAAAAAATTATGAATTTTTGAAGTTTTTGTGCAGCCACCGCTGGATGAGAAGACTACTGCAGCGTATGATGTCATATGAGTACAACAATATAAGGAAAATATAAAGAGAATTTCACAAAATTTCATCTTTTGAAAAAAAGTACACATTCCCTTGACTCGTTACTGACATATGGTATGGGTAATATTATTCTCCCTGCCTTTAGAAGGAGGCAAGTCAAGTGCTCTTTTATTATGCGAAAAAAGTGAAAATATGTTTAATTTTCTTTACATGTTCTTTATACTGTTGCACGCATATGACATCACAAGCTGTAGTAGTCTCCTCATCCAGCAGTTCCAACACCAGAATTTTAAAAATTCATAACTTTTGCATCGATTGTCTAATTTTCCTCAAACTTTCACTGATGAGTTCTACTAATATTGCTGCATTCTCTCAATCCTTATGTTTATGAAGGTGAACTTGTCCTTTAAGCATAAAGTAAGAATATTTTTCCTCTCCATCTGAGCCAAAAATGGTATCAATTTCCTGTCTTTTATGTCAGTTTATCTATATTTATTTATTTTTTATTCTTTGATACAGTTTATCTATATTTATTTATTTTTTATTCTTTGATACAGTTTATATCAAATCTTTCATTTTTCTAAATGTAAGTACATCACTGGTTCAATATACAGTGTACATGCAGATGTGTACTTATACGTGTTTCATAATGACAGTCAAATATCAAGATATAAAAAAACACAGCAACAACAAAGTGACCTGTGACCTTATACCAAAGTTGCTATGCAACTGTGCCAGAAGACATCGGAAATATCCTCATAAAAATCACACAAAGAGTGATCAATTTGAATAAGTGTGGTGTTCCTCACCTCACATGTTTAATAGACATTATGACTGCTGTGAGCACCTTCTAGCAGCAAGCTTCAATTTTTTTTTTTTTTTTTTTTTTGGGGGGGGGGGGGGGGGGTGACATGACTTCTTGACTCCTTACCAGTCACTACATACCAGCCAACACAGGTGAAACTGCACTGAGAATGTCCAATTAGCTGGAAAATTATTATTACTTTGCATATTACACAAATGCTTTCAGACTGCTGGGTTCTAGGTGCTCTGATGGCAAACACTCCTGAATTTTCTCTAGTTTAGTAGCATTCCTGTTTTTCACTGTTAATGGAAATGGCCAAACACTGCAAATTCTTTTTTCCACTAAGAATGCCCCCCCTCCTTTGTCTATGTTCTTAATACGTGCTCCTCCTCCTCCACATATTTATTCTAGACTACAGTCACAAACCAAACAGCATCTGGCCATGTACTATTGTACAAAATGATGCCATATACCATTTTTCCCATCATCTTTCATATTGTTTCTTTCTTTACTTTTGGCAGGTAGTGGAGTGGTTGGGGATCATATAATCAGAAAAATGACCACAAGGAATGAAGGAGTGGTTCTCGGGGAGCAAACAAGTCAAATTTAGGTATTTTTCTCAGATTTTGAAATAAAACAGAGCGCCCAGTAACATCAAGTTTGAGCTGACATGACATCCCCACACATCTCGATTCACTGGGGTCATTCATCAGTGCTGCCAACCATAAGTGATCTTTACCAACCATCCAGCACTGGAAAAACCAACCATGATTTGAGTCAAGCCTCAGTTTTGACTTCTCTTGAAAATCCCTGAATATTTCTCTCCTTTTTCAAACACAAATCCTGTTTTGTTTGGAGATCCTGTATGAAGATATCCCCCCCCCAAAAAAAAAAGAAAAGAAAAGAAAATAAAGAATCTGTATAGTGATGCCTGAATATTCAGAGCAGAATAAAGAGGAATACAATTGTTGATAGTCTTGTGATAGTCTTGTAACTTTGAGCCCATGACCTAATTTACTTCAGGACTGTCTCTATTTGGTCAAGTTTTATTTCTTCATTCTTCATCATACTCTTCCACTTCATTTGCACTCCATTTCCTCCATAAATCCTACCCATCTCTTAGCATTTTAGGCTTTATATCAATGCTAAACATTAGTTTGAAGTCCAATTTCAATGCAAATCAGCATGACTTACATGATATATGATTTTTTTTTCTTTCTTAGGATTTAAGAACTATGCAATAGACATCTAAAAACAAAGCAATGATTTCTCTCAGGAATTCAGCAGAATTCCCAAGCGAAGAAAAGTAAAAACCTTCCACGGTTGAAAAATTCCAGAAGGAAGAAAAGTAAAGAAAAGAGAAAAACTTGTCCTATTCTGGATTAAATAGTAAGTCACTGATTGTGGACGTAACTGTCATCATGTCCATTTGCCGTAATCTCTCCGGCACCAAGAGAAATGCAGAGGGATAGAAAACGGTCTCCTTACATGGTCACACTCAAGAGATTCAGTATTCTTTCTCTTCTAGCCCACTGACTTTCCTTTGAAGAGAAAACCACAGGTTGCTTTCTGAAGTTACAACAACAGCAATAACAACAACAAAAAACAACCACACCACCACCAACAATAATAGCTTTCAAGCTGAAATTAACCCTCTCTGGATCAACTCGTCAAAAGTGTCATTGGAAATGTGTGCAAACAGGACACTGCTGTTAATGACCGTGGCAACATGCAACTGAAAAGCTTCAGAAAGCTTAATGCAGTCTGCACCAGTTTCAGAATTGGGGAAGAGATTCACAACAGACTTAGTTCGTGGCAGCAAGAATTACTTTATGGTTGAGACTGGCAGAAAATCCCAAAACCATTGTGGTTGCTTGCACTGTAGCTTCAGCTTGAAAACAAATTGTTAAAGGAAACAGAATTAAAATGTTCATCTTACGAACTGACCTGTATGATTAGAGACATGGATATAATGTTATCAAAAGAAATGCTCTTGAAATGATGCACATGCACATTGACTTATGTTCATTCAAAGAATACTGATATAATTATGTGCCATATATTTTATGATGTCTTTTCTATCATTTTTCTTCAGATTACTTGGATATGCCCTAAAAAGAGCCTTCTAAACCAAGATTCTACCAGTGACAGTATCTGTCAACCATTGCTGAAGTACTAATATAATCAACAAAAGACATTGGAATGCACCCTTCCCTAGACTGAGCATAACTTGCATGATTCCATGTTACTAATTTGATTGATAAAACACATTGCAGGAAAACATACAAGTTATGCTCAATCACATGAACACATGAAACACATCACAGTGGCTGGTACTGAATCGGGGTAATCACCTGTTTTGTAGCAGCCTTAGCTTTGGAGACCATGTCCTGCTGCACAGTGGAGAAAGAAGCGTTGTTCTTATTCACCTGCTCCTTGGAAGACTTGGGATTCATCTGTCAAAGAATAAACAAACAAACAAGAAAAAAAAAACCCTTGTAAGATAAAACAACAATGGAGTTGTGTCTTATCATTCAGTTTTGCCAAGCATTACCCCAACACATGAATGTACGTCTATGAAGGCCTAAACTCTGGCCGCATTCACAACACAAGAGTCATCTGTGTGTATACCAAAATGTAAAAATAATTTCTACAAGAAGATCATCATCACTGTACTGAAGTCACTCAAACAACAAAGAAAAACATTGAAATACATAACAACACATTATAGAAATGACAACACCATTACGTTGATATATTCTATATCACACACACCAAAATAAAGAAAACACTTGGTTGTAAATGAACCATTTGAATCTCTAGACTGTGCATGCCTAAACAAAGCCCCCTCGGTGAAAAGTTGTTGGCTCAAAGAACTGGTGTATAACCCTTTCCTTGCCAGAAAAGCAGCTTTCCAACACCATTGTGCACAAGTCAGATGAAGAGACAGATAAAGCAGCAGGCAAAGTGGCAAGCAAAGAGTTAAGGGCAGCTGATGGTGATGCAGTAATCTCAGCTCTACCACCAAGCTCGGGAAGATCAGTCGCTGAATGATGCTACACTCCGGATACGAGACAGGGATTCCGAGGCCCACTCTAATGAGTATCATTTGACCTTAACCCTCCTTCATTTCTTTCATCATCCAGCGAGGAACATCAGCCCGCTCCTAGGCTGTTTCTTTAGGTCTCCATCAGAGAGTGAACATCACATCCACTGAGAGACCATTTCTCCATAGAAGACACTCCAGTACAGACTCAGAAGAATATGGCATCTTAAAGTCATGAGCAAACGAGGAAGTGAGAAAATGGATGAGGGAGTGAAAAGGGATTGGAGAGAGAGAGAGAAAAGAAAAAGAGAGGGAGTTAGAAAAAAGAAAGTAATCAGCGCACCAGCAACAGTAACAGATAATGGCACCACTACCCAAATGATGATGATGATGATGATAATAGTGGTGATGATAATAATAATATTTAATAACAACAGCAACTACAACAACAACACAATAATAATAATAATGATGATGATGATGATGATAATAATAATGATAATGATGATGATAATAATAATAATAATAATTTATGTAATGATAATGATGATGATGATAATAATGATAATAATAATGATAACAATGATGATGATGATGATAATAATAACAATAATAATAATAATAATAATAATAATAATAATAATAATAATAATAACAACAAAAATAATATTAATAACAATGAATAATAATAAAAAGAAGAAGAATACTGTCAATATTGTGAAGAAGAAGAAGAGAGGAGGAGGAAAAGAAATATGCCCTGATTATAATCATGTCATCTCTAAATATTGACTGGTCAACAGTACTGAGTTATACTAAACCCAGAATATTCACAATGTTAATACTTGTATCTATCACTCATTATAGGGGCAAAACAAACATAACCCAATAAGTAAGTTTTAAAGGCATCTGCCATAGTAAATCACTTTATGAATTTAACAATAGTTAACAATAGACTGCAGGGAAATACTTGAAATTGAATAAGAATTTTATTTGATAGGCCATAACTATGCATGCATGTATACCCAAAAGCATGGCCTGCATTAATTCCTACATATACATACATATAACACACAAACATAGGTGTAGTATATATAATATATAGGATACATTTTTTGATAGCGTTCAACATTTCACTTGATTTTTCCCTTTAGATGCCTCGCATCATCAATCGGACAATCACTCTGAACTAGGAGCAGGTTTCAAATTTCCCCATCCCAAAGCCTGTTGGATTGAAACCACTTGGATATGGCCAATTCATTGCCATCCCATTCACCCCAACGACCATCTTGGCCAATTGGGGGGCTTTCTCCACATACATCCAATCTAAAAGATCACATCCCTCCAAAATGAGGAATATAGGTAGATGGAGGGATGGTAAAATTGAAAGAGAGAAAAAGATGAGGAAGGACTGATACAGGGTGACATGAAATGAGAGATAGAACGAGAGAGAATGTTCATATCTTCATAATCATTCTTCCATATAACTGCAACTTTATGTGTTTCTGTGGGTTTTTTTTACCCATGAAATGGTATGTGGAAAATATCATGTGCATATAGTGACATCACAAGCACAAAGAGTGACATACTTTACAGCCTGGGTCCAGCATCCTTAAGCAGGCGCTGAAAGCTTTCTGCATCTCTCTTGTACTATCATAGCCTTACTTTTGAACATATACCCAGTATGACAAAACTGAAGTTGGGCGGGGGAAGGGGAGAAAATGCATCTTGAGCAGGAGGGACACACAGCTACAGTGGGAGAAATTCAAAGTTAAACTGGAGAAAAGGCGATTTTGATAAAAAAATGGCCTCAAAATGGGAGATCTCCCCATTGAAAGCAGGAGAGTTGGAGTTTCAGCTGCTTACAGAAACATCAGTCACTATTACAGATGTAACATTGATCACGGAATAATGGGCATTCCTATTGATGGTATACCATGTGTCTGTTTGAATAAAAAACTCTGTAGGAAATCTTACAGAGACATCTGTCGTTATTACAGATGTAACTTTGATCGAGGAATAATGGGTATTCCGCTTGATGGTATACCATGCGTCTGTCTGAATACAAAACTCTGTAGGAAATCTTACAGAGACATCTGTCGTCATTACAGACGTAACTTAGATCAAGGAATAATGGGTATTCCCCTTGATGATATCTCCCATATGTATCTGAACACAAAACTGCAGGAATCTTACAAAGACATCTGTTGTTATTACAGATGTTACTTCAATCAAGAAATAAAGCGTATTCCTCTTGATGGTCCATCATGTATCTGTCTGAACTTAAAACTCTGTAGGAATCTTAGAGAGACAGCAGTCATTATCACAAATGAAACTTAGATCGGTTACACACGAGAGAAAATTCGTAACTTGAATCATCATTGTAATGATGATTGCAATTCGTCTTTAGAATTATCGGACCTTACACACGCTCGCTCGAAAACTGTGATTAGAATTCAAATTCTCGAGCTAAGGCGCTACGTAATCCTTGGTGACTTGTCAATCAAAACGTACGATCGAGTGCATGCATGCGGCGCGAGTATTATCTACCGAAGTGCTTGAAAGGTCACGTAAACTCCTCCCCATAAAAGATGTTTTGGAGGTCAAGCATCACACACGCATATTTCGCACCGTAATTTGAGTGAAACTTCACTGTAATTCACCTCCGCACTACAATTTGAATTCGTGATTGTGATTAGCATTCGTGATTCTAATTTGCTTCCACACGTGCTAAAAATTCGTCATTAGAATTATTTTTCACTGGAATCATCATTCAAATGACGAATTTTTGACCGTGTGTAACCGCTCTTAGATTGTTATTACCTGTATCAGGCATCTGAGCTGTGGTTCTTCGAAATTGTATTCCCCTCGTCTTACGCGCGGGGTTATGTGCCAGCAGGGAGAAGAGGAGCAAATTTTCCATAATTCCCGCTTTGACAAATGCCTATGGGATTTTTGTTTTAAAACGAGGGGAATATAGTATCTGTGCACTTGAGCTCCCCGTGAGGAAAATTTGCTGTTGACAGTTTCTCACGGAGTAGTTTTGCGACGAAAGGCAAATTCCCATAGGTAAACACGTAAAACTAAACAACAATCGCTGCTACTGTATGAGCCTTGCTGTTTCTATGCATGCCGCATACCTGAGTTTTGCAACGGAGGGCAAATTCCCATAGGTTAACACGTAAAAATAGGGGATGATCCCTGCGCCTGTGCGAGTTAGCTGTTACACGAGCGCCGCGTACCTGAGCTGTGTATAGGGATGCAGCGCGCAGTGTGGTGTAGAGCTCGAGCTGGCGCTGAGTGGAAAATTGTTAAAATTTGCATTGAAATGATTTATTTTGCTGATCAAGATGCCTGAAATGGGTAATAATAATGATATGGACTGTCTACTTTCGGGGGATACAACATTAATTGCCCTCACTAGAACTGTTTTGCCCTCGTCTTCGACTCGGGCAATACAATTATAGTTGAGGCAATATATGTCATATCCCCCTCAAGGCCAGTCCATATTATATTAATATATTCCCCGTGATGTGGTCTACCAGGTGTATGTTTGTGTTTAAAACTCTTCATTCTCCATGGAGTAGCAATGAGCTGCAAGCCTTAGTTCTCACCCATCAAATCAACGGAGACCAATCAGTGAAGTGACGTGACTTCAAAGGAAGAGCTGCCAAATGTAACATTTCTCTATTTGAACAGTGAGTCATCTCGCTGGGCAATGGTGCCTGTGCCATTAAGGTAATATTTTCTTTATGCAAACAGAACACACAAAATTAATCAAGCTGAGAATGTTTCTTTACAATGGCACACAAATGAGTGTGTGGGTGTGTATTGACATTATAACTAGGTCCTACACATATTATGGTATATGTGCGGAATAATGCACGCATGGAATCTTACAACAAATCATTGAGTGTGCTCATAGTTCAATATTTGGAAAGATCAACCAACCATATAAAGCGATAAGAATATTGCATGCATGTTTCAGAGAGAGGCAGATATAATTAACTTAAAAGACGTATGAAGGGAGTGAAATCAGCATCTGAATTGAAAAAAAACCCAACAACAACAACCCAAGATTATCATTTCAGGAGTCTTCAGGGAGAAAAAAAAATCTCACATACAATTTCCTGCCTATTTTGATTAAAATTGCAGAATTTGAGAGAAAGCGTATCAAAAGAATGAGTGAATAACTATCAGTATTGTTCATGTTCCGTCGCATTTTTTCTTCAGGCAAAATTTGATTACACTGTAAAAGCATTAATATTCACTGGTGAAGATGCATACAGTAGGCCCTACTACTTCAAGGGTACTTATTGCGCACATAAAGTATTCAAATGAAGAACTTGCCACAATTTAAGGTCCTGGTTTTGTTGTTTGCACTCCACTCTAACTATGAGAAGAGCTGGTTGACCCCATAAAGCTCATGTGAAAGTTGTAAGACGAAGCCTCGCAAACAGTGCTATTATTTAATGTATCCGGACAGTCAGAAATGTGTCTTAACAAACCATCAACCGTACCCTTGCAAAATCACCCTGACCAAATATGACCGAGGACATAGTCAAGTACCAACCAGAGGCCAGAGGCACTGGCAAACATGACATGCCCCATTACTGCTGCTTGAATGTAACTTGTAGATGAATAGAAACGGACATGAGCAGGAATGAAGAAAACAAAGCACAACATGTGCAGTGGGTGATGTGTGTGTCACAGGGCTATTTTTTGCCATTCCACCCTCCACGATTATCTCTGCGCCTTGCGCCGACTTTGTCTTTCAGTTAATGAAGTCAAACTGCCCCTGTCTCATCTTGCTTGAATGCTGGAAAACCCACCTTCCTCTCCACAAATCCCACTCCCTTTTTACAATGGATGGGGGATATTAGTCACTTGCAGTGGCTGAACTCAAGAGCAAAATGCAGTGCCGAATGCTTGATCTATTTCACAAAAACCAACATATCCAGTTTTCTTTCACATTTCAGATATCTAACGGTGATATAGATTTTGTTATTGTTGTTGTAATCAACAGAAACAGAAAATCACTTAAGAGGTAGCAGCCTTCCACAGCAATTACACTTTACAAATTTCAACAAACGTTCAGGTTTTTCAACTTTTGTGTGGTATCAGAAAAACTGAGCGTCAAGATCTCAGCTGCGACAGCTAGCCTCAATTTAGCGGTGTGAAACTATTCATTGAGTGTCCTTTTAAATCCATTCACCTCGAGTGTAATAGCATCATTCATGTGCTGATCCTCTAATTGCGACCATGAAATGAATGTTGTGATTATCAGCACCATGAATTGTCGTACAATGTCGGAATGAGCAATTTTTCACCCAGATCCACGCTTCATGGCCAAAATTCTGTTTCGCACGCACAGGCAGACGTCCTTTTTGGCAGGTGCTTTTGTTCATAATAACAAGGATTATCATCACATGTTCCAAACTAAGCGGGGAAAAAATAGAGTCCCATCTTTTTTTGGACACAGAAAAAAATAAGTATTTTTTGTTCCTTATTATTCATTTCTTGTCTTTTCCTTATTTATTTATTTATTTATTTATTTATTTTTACAGCTGCAGATGTCACCCTCTCAATTAGAAATGGAAATGCTGGCAATCTTGTATAAATGACATACAGACAGTGGCACTGAAATAAGTTTGAGTGGGGTTGGATCTTGGATTACTTGACAGAAGAAATTGAATGTTTGTCTTCTAGTAACCTCATGGCAGAAGGCTGTAAGTCCTCTTTAAAGGGAACACAAACCCAAAGAGCAACATGGATTGAGTAAAAGCATTAATATAAGTAGAACACATCAGTGAAAGTTTGAGGAAAATCTGACAATCGATGCAAAAGTTATGAATTTTTAAAGTTTTGGTGTTGGAACCCCTGGATGAAGAGACTACTAGAGGTTATGACGTATGAATGGACAACAATATAAAGAAAATGTAAAAGGAATTCCATCTTTAAGAATAAGGAATTAGCAAAATTAAAAAGTACTTGACTAACCGCTTTCATAAAGAAGGGGGAATAAGTGCTACCCCTAACATATGTCAGTATCAAGTTGATACAATGTGTAATTTTCATGAAAAATGAATTTTTATTGAATTCCCTTTATATCTTTTTTAATATTGTAATCCACTCATACGTCATACCCTCTAGTAGTCTCCTTACCCAGCAGTTCCAACACCAAAACTTAAAAAATTCATAACTTTTGCATCGATTGCCTGATTTTCCTCAACCTTTCACTGATGTATTCTACTAATGTTACTGCTTTCACTCAATCCACCATTGCGCTTTGGGTTTGCGTTCCCTTTAAAGGACAATTCCCCCAAGATGTTGTATGTAGCCATGCATATAAGGGGTGCTACTACTTCTGCAAAGGGTCCCACACTGAGAACCTTTAGATTGAGAGACTGTATACACAACCACTGAGCTACACTTTTACAACTGTTCCTCAAATAAAAGTGGTGCTGCAGGAGTACAGGTATTGCTAGTTTATTGGTTTGGTTCAGGAATCACATCATACCACACAAGCTACATTCACACAGAAGCTATAATCATTGATGGTAGCTAAATCATAGATGATAAGATCTAAATTGCACCCTAAACTATGGCTTGCATCCACATGACACTTATTCTTAAAGATTGAACCTTCAGCAAGAGTCTGAATCGATGATAAAACCACAGAATCGGAAGAAATACATACATGCCGTGATAGCGATAAACCCGATCATGATACAACCCTTGGTGATATGGTATGACACAGTATGATAAAGTATGATACATTAATTAGTGTGCAACACGCTCTGGATGTGGATGTCACCCAAAAGCTGAGGGGGAAATGGGTTCACAGAGAGGTCATGTGAACTTTTGAGTTTTTTATCATTGTGTCCACACAATGTAAAATTATGAGTAGGAATCCCCCTCTCCCAGCTAATGGATGGTTTAAATGCTGAAAAATCTTGCATTTCTCATCATAAAGACAGTAATCTTTCAGATAGCTTATTATTTCAGTGCATCTTCATGGTACTAAACTACGAGTTTATACGGATCATTGCATGGAGTTTAAAACTTTGAGCTAAACTTGTAAATTTAGGAATGTCATGTGAACGACAGGGAAAATTTTGCTAGTGATTTTCTACCCCTCCATCTTCTTGCTTCCACAACTACCTCCCCTCTCCACCCTCCCCCCCCCCCCCCAAAAAAAAAGGGAGGAAAATAATGTTCTGCTGGTGATCGAGGGCTCAGTGACCTTTACTGGCTGATGGGTTACTTCCGAAATTGTGTACTTGAAAACCACAACCGGCCAGGAACCATATAGATGCCCTATGAGTAAGAGTTTTCCTTTCTCCGACGGTCTTTTTTCAAACCAGAGACAGTTCTTTCCAGAGCTGCAATATTTACACATGTGCAATCCACCTGCCAAGTATATCCATTGATATGGGTTATGGCACTTTTGCCTACTGGGGGAAAATCTGCTTCAGATATGGAAATGTAAACTTTGCCTGTGTTTGTAGCTCCACGGTCTTAAAATTAATAGCAGGACTGTCATTAAAGGCTTTCCTCTAACACATCAGGAAACCAAATCCATGAGGACCACTGTCTAAAAATTCAATTGCTATACTGAGCATATACACTCATCTTCAGCTACGATAGGGTTAAAGGGATGGCATCCATTAGTATTGGTTGAGGTGAGGATTCAGAATTTAACTTTCTTGCGAGATACTTAAAAAACCACATTATGATATGGTAAAGAGCATACAGTTCTAACAGGAATTTACAGTTAATTTGATAAAAATTGGTTTTGAAATGGCTGAGATATAAAAAAAAAACAACGCAAAACAAAGTGATCCTACAAAGAGGTGGGTCCCATCTTTTATTAGGATTGCTTTGTTTTGGATATCCCAGCCATTTCAAAACACATTTTAATCAAATAAATGTTGAATTCCTCTTTAGTTCTGAGAATTATATGCTCTTTCATGTTTTATCATGAGGTTTCTCATTATTTCAAAAAAATAATTGTCAAAAATGTTAGAAACTTGAAGCCCCATCTCAACAAAATTGTACTATCCCATTAAAGTGAATTTTTCCATCTTCTGATGGATTCCACACTGCATACTCATTAAATATGTAATACTTTGTAATTTCAACTTTCTCAGCTTCAATGTTTAAACCAATTATCTCCATAACACATGGGGCTGATGATTAGAAGATAGCCCAGTGTTATTGTTGACTTCAATGCTGGGTGAGTTGTTCTATATTTACAAATATCGGCTTTTGTGCATACTTTCCATCTTGACACAAGGGAGGCAAGATGGTTTAATAATCCTTGAATCACACAAGTTGAATACCCATAATGAAAAAAAAAATGGCTCTTCTAAGAAAATCTCATTACAATTACCCAGAATAGTTTTCAATTTGACAACCAAGTCCATGGCATTGTCATAGCAAGTGGTATGATTAACTAGCATCCAACTTAAGATCCGACAAATGCTCATGCATAGCTCTCATTATTCAGTACTAAGTCATGTCAAATTCACGTTCTGTGCTGACAGGTTAAAAAAAAAAATTATTACTTTCCATGCAATCTTTGTTCCCCAGTTTTAGTCTTAATTTGTTTTTCTTGAAAGAGGATTATGCTGATAGTGGGAAATGAGCTAGCAAAGCATTAGGCAAATATTATAAGCACTGTCTGGACTGAAATAGAATCAATTTTCATTCCTCACTATCAATTACAGAGCAGTACTTGAATACCTGCCCACAGCTTCCATTACAACAAATGGCATTTCAAGTAAAATCAAGGCGCTCAAAAATTGCCCACGCATATCACTACCTCCCCAAAACCACGGATGACAATTTATTTTGATTCATGTAAGTGGTGGATTTCTTGAAGAAAGGAAAGAAACTAAAAGCTATACATTTGTCTTCTCCACACCACTGAAGAATATGGGTAATGGGAGAATAGAGTTAATAGACAGAAGTATTTCATTTCATTTCATTTCATTTCTTTATTGTCCAAATTATGTATAAAAACATGGCATGGAAATTTGATTTTGTCACACATTCATAGACACATATTGACAACAGATAAATAGCAAATGATATTACATTACATATAAAACATCAAGTGAATACTCAAAAAATACAGGGAACCAAACATACATCACAACATTGACTGGCATCATGTGTTTAACGTGCAGAGGGGGAAAAATAAATATATTTGTGTACATACACAGAAAACTATGGAAAAATCAATTGCCGCAAAAAGTTGTATAACCACAAATTCTGAAACACCTTACTTTATACAGACCACTCCAAATATCATAATCCATAAATTATAACACATATTGCACATATTCCTTACACCCCCCCCCATACACACAGCTAAAATCCGCTTCGTTTCACTGAATCCCTGACACACCCGATGTGCACAATCAGACAACTATTGCACATTAATCTTAATTCACTTAGAAGTTATTCTATTCAAATAATTGCAAACCATAAAATTCTTGTGTGTTTTTGATAATGCTCAAAATACCCCCCCCCCCCCCCCCGCCGTCATACACCAAACCAGCTACAGCTCTCCCTTCACTTTATACAAAAATCAGCGGTTGTTATTACACATCCTGATTGCGTATGGAACAAAGGAGTCTGCGTATCGATTTGTACGACATTTCAGAGACCGTAGTCTTCTGCCTGATCGTAGGAATTCAAAATAATCATGTAGAGGGTGATTCTCGTTTAACATAATACCATCTGCCATATTGGCGATCCGATCTGTACATTCCTTTGTAAGGTCGTAACTTTCCCCAGTGATTTTGCTAGCCTGTCTCACTATAGCTTCCATTCTCTTGAAGTCTTGTTTCCTGCAGACCCCGACCCAGATGACACAGTTAAACAATACAATACTTTCAACAAGTGATTTATAGAAAAGATTGAGAATAGTTCTATCAATGTGTAGTGATCTCAGTTTTCTCAGAAAGTACATACGAGTCCGGGCTTTTGAGATAACAGATCTACACTCCTCAGTCCAAGAAAGTTTACTGTCCACTGTTGTCCCTAGGTATTTGTAACTCTTGACTATCTCAATATCTGTACCACCAATATTTATAAATTTTGGCTGTGGGGGCATTTTCCGAAAATCAAACACAATCTCCTTAGTTTTAGTGAGATTTAACTGCAGACAGTTCTTGTCACACCAAGAGGTAAAACGTTCAACCTCGGCCCGGTAGCTAGATTCATCCTCATCAATAAGTCCTAAAATAACAGTGTCATCTGCATATTTCAAAATGAATACATTTTCCCTTGCTGATTTACAATCGTTCGTGTACAGAATAAACAGCAACGCCGACAAAACACAGCCTTGTGGGGCACCTGTGTTCAAAACGACAGGGTCTGAAAAGCAATTTTGAACTTTCACAGTTTGAGACCGATTACATAAGAAATCTTTTATCCATAAGATCAGATAAGATGGTACATTCATGTGACGCAGCTTCTGAAGAAGAATGTGAGTCTGCATAGTATTGAACGCCGAGGAAAAGTCTACAAATAAGGCACGTGCATAGCGTCGTGGTTTATCGGTGTGCTGAGCGAGCTCGTGTACGAGTGTGAGAACAGCGTCATTCACAGACTTTTTAGGTTGATATGCAAATTGAAGTTTGTCAAGAAGATGGGACACTGATGGATAAAGGAACTGCATTATCAGTCTCTCGAAGCATTTCATGACGATCGAGGTAAGTGCCACTGGTCTGTAGTCGTTAAGCTGTGAAGTGCGATTTGTTTTCGGCACCGGAATCACGATCGCTGATTTCCAGCTGGCCGGAGACATACCTTCATTCAATGACATTTGGAAAAGTTCACAGTAGGGAGTTGCAAGCTGTTGGGCGCAGCATTTTAATAGTTTAGCATGTATCTTATCCGGGCCCATTGCTTTGTTCACTTTAGCCCGTTTGAAAAGAGTCGCGACTGTTTGCTGGTCAACGCGAGGGGGTGTGACGCTAAGCTCTCGTAGCTCTGAACACATTGATGTGACTTCGGCAGAGAAATCCATGGTGTCGAAACGAGCATAGAATTTGTTAAGTTCATTCGCTGTAATAAGGGCACTGTTTGACACAAATGCAGAAGCCTGTTTCTTCTTCTGATTAGATCCTGTTAATGTATGTAAACATTTCCATGCTTCCCTCGTGTTATTTGATCGAAAACACTTTTGAAGTTTCACTTTGTATTTCATTTTCGAGCTTGCGATTTCTTTCGTCACTTGTTTGCTGATTTCTTTCACTTTATCGAAATCTCTGTTTTGAAATGCGATTTTCTTTGCATGAAACAGCGCCTTCAATTCTTTCGTCACCCATGGTTTATCATTTGGATAACATTTGACCGTCTTGTTGGAGACATGAAGCTCTTCACAAAAAAGAACGTAACTGCTGACAATATCAGCTGCTTCCTCTAGATCATCAGCACTTCCTATAAGCATATCCCAGTCAGACAACTCAAAACAGGTTTGTAGCATTTCCATAGAATGCTCATTCCATACTTTAACTTGTTTTGCGGTTACTTTATCTGATTTCAATTTACTTTTATACTTAGACATCAAATGAACAGTGGAATGATCTGAGTTACCAATGGGGGAACGGATGTTTACTTTATAAGGATCTTTCACTGAGCAGTAGCATTTGTCAAGAACCCGATGTCCGCGAGTTGGAATCTGCACACACTGCACATAGTTGGGCAGTGCGTCCTCTAATGAGCAATGGTTGAAATCACCAAGTATAATCTTCGGTGAATCAGGTGACGCCGTTTCCATGGCATTCACGGTATCCATGATATCTCGAACAGCTGCATCCGCGTTAGCGTCGGGTGGTATGTAAACAAGAAATATGTCTACTTTGTTGAATTCTCTTGGCAGATAAAATGGTCGGAACGAAACACAGAGAAGTTCCAAATTTTGGTGACAGATCTCGTAATGTACTTTGTAATTGCGACACCATTTCTCATTCACATATATTGCAAGCCCCCCCTCCTCTAGTTTTGTTCGTTTCTGCAAAATCTCTGTCACTTCGAATCATGTCGAAACCGTGAATGTCAAACGCCTCACTAGGTGTATCCGGGTTTAACCAAGTTTCCGTAAAGCATAAAATTCCAGAATTTCTGAATTCATTGTCATATCTCACTTTTCCACGAATTTCGTCAATCTTGTTTCCAATTGAACGAACGTTACTCATTGTTATAGTAGGCAGGGCAGGTTTGAACTTTCGTAGACGTACCTTTTGTCTTATTCCTCCCTTCCTACCTCTGCGGCGTAATTTCACTCTATCGTTTGTCTCACCATCCTCGCGTAGTGGCACCCATTCCGGCAAGCCGACCGGTTTGAGTTTCGAGGCCTCAGCTGTAGCTAGTTCGAATATGAAGTTGCGTTCATATGAAATGTTTGGGGTGTGGCTCTCCAGACATAAGAAACCCGGTGAAAGCAGAACACAGAAGGTTAAAATCCATATCCAGGGCATACTGAACGTTTGCACTAACATGATGACAAGGAACAGTTGGCGAAAATTTCACAAGAAAAAGTAAAAATGGATAAATTGTAGACAAAAGCACAGGACTAAAAAATGTGTGACTTGGTCGCCACTGAGCAGCGCCCTCTATCTTGCATTTAAAGATAGAGGGCGCTGCTCAGTATTTGATAAGTTTAGTCCATGAGGAATAATACTGACTCCACAGTGCATGATTCACTATGGCCACCTGTGAGAGATTTTGTTTTAATTAATCACCACTTCCTGTCTATTAATTTTACCTTTTCACACGGGAAATTCTTTCGTTTGCTTGCAGCACGGCAATTACTATACATACTGCTGCATTCACAGGATGTGCCTTCAGAAGAATCTGACACAAATTGGTGTTGTATTCAATCCCATTATGTCTTCTTAACATTTGTGCTGACTTTACTCATTTAAATGCACTCCACCAGATTTCCACAATGTATAAATGGTCTGTTGAGAATGAGAAGGGCGTTAAGTGGTCGTGAACAATGTAGTTGGTAAGTGAGATCAATGTAATGTATGTATTTCAAATACAAATGTATACAGATTTATTTCCTACATCACTATAGAACATGTTACGATAGGCATGAAGTAAATCTATCCCACAAGAGAATGTACAAAAAAAAATCTGCTATATCTACTAAGCTTAATGAGAAACATTACAGAGCCCAATCTCAAATGCATCAATGCATGCAGTACCAGGTATTTTTCTGAGGGTAAAATTCTGAGCCATTTTCCGTCACTTCTGTTCAATTCAATAAGATGATCTGTACACATACTATGTAATTTAAACTTTTCGCTGCCAGACATGAATTTTTCGGGTTTTCAATGAGCTGATGCCTGGCAAGGCAAACTATCACTTGGCACGAAACCTAAACTCATTCTACAGCTATGGGTCAATCGTACTGTCCACTGCTGGGTGATGATAAAGATTTTTGAAACAATTGGGGGGCTCTTCTTTGGCCACCTGTTGGTCAAGCTTTCTTTCCACTACAAGAAATCCAGACCTCACGAATCCAGACAGCCTGAAGACAGCTGACACTACTGTCTCTTTCAGCTACTTCCTACTATTAAAGGTTTGCAACTGCAAATCAGACAGCCAGGCTGTGATCAAATCACAGCTGTAGCCTTCTTGCGAGGAACTGTGCTGCCACATTGTAAGGGTTAATGTCATGAGGTGTAAACCTATCACTGCCAATTGTCATTCATTCTTGTCTGATTGCTCCTTCAGTGTTCTGTCCTTCTAGACATTGGTGCAGGATTAATTCAAAGATTACCTGTCTTTCATGGTTTTCAGGAATATGCGAATTTTACTTCTTTCATTGTAGTTCACTTTCAATTCAATTCAATTCAAGTGATTTTATTTCCCCATGAAGCAATACAAAGCAATATTCAAAATGCTTACATAAGTACATAATATTTTATGGAACTTTGAATAATATAAGTTTCAACAAAACATGGATACACTTATAATGATATCAACCTTGCTTTTAGATAGATATACAAGTAAGCCATACAATTTTATTTTGCAACTTTATATGGAAAAGAGGAATTCACAAAAGAATAGCTTGGATATTCTGTGAATTAATCTAGAAGATGAACACTTTCCTCCAATCTACTTGACAGTTAATCACCACTCTATTAATGACAAACTGCTCCTATTTCTGTCAGCTCTGATCAGAATCAATGTGTCTTTAAATCTGGAGATTCTTGGATGACAGTGAGTTCACCGACTCAGTTGATATTTTGGGATGAAAACATCCCTTGACCATCTGTCCTCCACTTTCATGTCATTTTCAAGATGTTGTGCCTGAATCACCACATAGGTACTGCTGTTTTCGGTTTGGTCAATCATGTGCTCCAACTTTTGCAGCACTCGATCCTCGACAGAAAATATTGCAAGCTATTCCGAGACTAAAACTTACCAATACAAGGAGGAAATCTCTACGTGGGTGTGGTCACGACCTACATGTGTCCCTCCTGGGGTACGATAAATGACTCCGCCCCTCGGTATATAGACAAGCGCTTCACAAGCACTGGAAATTATGGATTGCGTTTGAAGTGCTAGGAGGCATAATGCTATTTCTGAGTTTCCTCCTGAACTCGAGCTGAACTTGAGAACTCTTGCCTGGGAATTCAGTTTTATGTGATTGGAGCTCCATTAGGGAGTGTAGATGTTCTGATTCCAGCACCATTAAGGAGGTGATGATATGAGCTTGAGGGGAACTTCTCTACTAAAGTGTGGATCATGAGTGTATGGAATGGGATATTGGTTACTATCCGTGATATTCCTTGCAATAACCATGAGTCTCAGGAGAAAGAAGACTGGTCTTTGTGGTATCCATAGTAACACTTGATAAGAATGATATATGGTTGTTGTTTCTTTCTTTTTGTCCTTATGTGTCCTTATGACCATTTATATATATATATATATATATATATATATATATATATATATATAGATAGATAGATAAAGAAAACAAATAACAGCTACTATCAATATGAGTTTTCATGAGAGGGATATTATACAAATAATGAATGTTTATGAGTGAAATAGACAGATTATTTCATGAGGTGAAAGATGAAATGATGCATTCAATGAGGCCCAGCTGATTTGAATGGATTAAACATTCCATCTATCACCGAATGAAATATCCCTAATTCCTAATTCCTGACTCCTAATTCTATGGTATCCAGCTAATTCTTGACGTCTGCTTGCTGCCATAATGCTGTGAAATGAAAAAATGTATTATTTATCACCAGCTACATCTTGGAGCAAATACTGCCTCTATATTCTCACACATTTACTATCCAATCATGGTTGACAGCACTGTTGCGAGTGGAAGAAACAAACAACTTTGAGAAGTGTGCCAACTGTCAAATATCATTGGTTACTGCTCGGTAGTGAATTAATTCCTCTAATATCTAAAGTGTCTGCTAGCACTTTCATGGCGGAAATCTGTCAAGATGCATTTTAGAATATTCACCAGGAAGGTATACATGTGTATGGCACCCACAAAAACATTGGTTACAGGAGTCTTACATGAGAGTAAAAAAAGAAAAAAGGAAAAAAGAATGTCACAAATTCACAGACTAACAGCTCGGCCACTCCTTCTCTTTTTTGTGTGTGCCAAGCCCATGATTTTGGTGTTACAGCAAACATTTTGTTAGTTTGTGGCCTCTCCTATTTTATTCACATTCTAAGTAGAGTAAATTCTTTCAAAATTTAACAGACCTAATGCAAATGTGGTCTGCATTGCATTTTTAGTCATTAGTCATATAACAAACAAATAAATATGATTTTTATTAACACATTTCAAAGGGTTGGAAATATATAACAGCTAAATATCCATGAGAATTGCATCATACTGTATCTTATAATCTTAGAATTTGACAAATGGTATGATTTATAAGAATGTGAGTCTCATTGAAAGATGGCAAACTCTGAATCTCCAAGACAGCAAAAAGCATTTGATTTGCAACTCATTTCAAAAAGTTGCCATACTATCATAATGATATGTTCTGCTCATGCACAGATGTTGTCATAAAAACAAAAAATCATAGAAATGCTTACATAATAAGATGTACCATTGATTGATCATTGATCTAATACTTTGCATTTTTAAATTCTGAGCTATGCAATACTGGCAGAATATACTTAAAGAGTTACATTCTGCAATGTTCATGAGTCTGATACTTTAACAAAACCACGTAAACACAAATTTTATGATTGGCCCAGAAAACAAATAAACAAACAAACCAGCTAACAAACAAACAAAGGGCTGTTTCCAAAATTCAACAAAGAAATAAATAAAAAAGCAAACCTCAGCAGACAACATACTCAGTAACTAAAAACCACATGCACATATTGCTACTATATGGCCATACTTTGCAGCCACACTTGAATCCTGGCAACAGGAGAATCACATGTTCCCTCTATGTTGCTCTCTCTCTGTCTCTCTCCCTCTCTCTTCCCTATTCCCTCCTCCCCCCCTCCACCAACTTAATTAAACCTTTTCTAATAAATGCAACTGTTACTAATGTAGTTTGGTGTAGGAAGTTTCAAATATTCTCTCTTACTGCAGGTCACAGAAAGAAATTATGATGGAAAATATGTAATTGAAAATTCCACATAGGATTAACCAATCCTTGAACAGTTAACTGAGGGAGAGGTTTCCCCCTCCTTACCCAGAGGTACATGTCTAGCATGACTTACACAAATTACGGCATCCTTTCCATGTTGTGGAAATGCTATCTGTCGTCGCCGAAGCTTACAGGGTTCATTGCTAATTTTGGTCATGGCAGGTTGCTGCAAATGGGCGATAAAGTTACTTCTATGATTAACATTCTCCCCAGATCCATCCCTTGCCTGAAAGAGAGACGCACTCTGTGGAAATTGAAGCATTAACGTTCAGATATGACATGACTTGGCTCCCAAATTTTAGTAGTAGACAGATGGTGATAAAGTGTGTGTGTATGTGTGTGTGTGTGCTTGTGTGTGTGTTGGAAGGGGGGTGTCTGAGATCACTTGGATGCATACATATGCTTCAGACGAAGACACACATACACACACAAAAAAAAAAATAGTTCCCCTCTACAAAATGAAATTAATGCTCACAGATAAATGTCATCTTTTTCATGGAGATATTCTACATCTCTATATCTCAACATACAAAAAGGGCTTTGAATGCTATTTACCTGAATTTTTTTCAGCAGCATGTATTTGTAACCCATTCCATACTCATATATCGTAACTTGCAAGTGATATCCACGCACTTAAAAAAGGATTTGACTTGTCATGATACTCAGTTTTTGTTTTCCTGGTCAACTTCAACAAGAACAACAAGGGGCTTGTCATTTCGTCGTCAACAATGATTTCAGGATTAAAAAAAGATTTTGTATAATCCACGACTTCACCTGCAGGTTGATGAATCACCATAATGAAAGTCACTCTTATCAGTGTGACCTGACTCACATGTGTCTTGGTCTAGTGGATCACATACTGCACTTTAATCACCAGGTCCATGGTTCAAACCCCACCATGGCACTTGTGTCTTTGAGCATGACTCCTCATCTGCGCCTCTCCTCTCTACCAAGGTGTATGAATGAAATCCTGCTAGAAGGAAACTGAATAATACTGTGGTTGAATTTAGCATGTGTTCACCTTAACACTCTGTTTGACCAGACACAAAGATTCCATTTACACCAAAATAATTGTGGTACCCAAGTTGTTCCAAGGCCAGCCTCAGCACCACATTTGTGTGTTTATGTGTGTGTGTGTGTGTGTGTGTGTAAATGCATGTAGGCCAAATCGCGGTACATAAAGTGGGGCCAGCACGAGACCTCCCCAAGGAGGTAGTCTCTGGCCGGCCTGAGGCTGGCCCGAGGCCTGCTTTCTGTTGATGTAAACCCAAGTGGACCCAAAATGCATGGCCAAACTCATTCGGCTGTATTGCAGCAATCGCTGAAGAAACTAGATATATCGCTACGGCGACTGATATGCCTCCGCCATAATGCGTGGTTCTCCTAATAGGTCTATAGTACAATGTTTTGACAATGTGTGATGACAGTTTCACACAATTGGCAAAATATTAAAATGACAGGTTTGCCACAAATGTGCTGAATGTTCACTTTCCTAGAACTAGGTTCAATTGGATGAATGATTAAAATGTCAGAGTGCAGGTATTTGGGGAACTGATGATTTTTACTTGACTTTTGACCTTTTTATAAGTTTATGCATTGAGTAATTTTCAAGGTTTTGAGAAAAAGTATAATTTCAGTATCAAATGGGAAAATAGCATTATCTAAACCTGGCCTTTGACCTTTGACCTCACAGTTCCAAAGAGAATCACTGTTAGGTTGAACATGCATAAATATGTAAGTTTCATGACGATACCTTGAGTTACTTTTGAGATATGGAGGAAAAAGCGCAATTCAGCACTTTCACTTGACCTTTGACCTTTTGACCTTTGACCATTTGGCAAGAAACTTCCCACAGAATATATATTGGGTAATACATGCATACATCAAGTTAAAAAAACAAACAAACAAAAAACCTTCAGGCATTGCATAAATATAAGGAAAGTAGTGATATTTTGAGGAGTTGACCTTGACCTTTGACCCCTGACCTTTGAACCATGACCCCCAACTTCCCTAGATAATCACTGCCCATGGGAACAAGCATATATACTAAGTTCCATGAAGATACCTTGAACCATTTGCGAGATATGGAGAAAAACATGAATTTTCAACTTTTTTTTTTTTTTTTACAAAATAACCTGTGACCTTTGACTTTTGACCACGTGACCCTAAAATCTAAACAAAGTATTATCCCCCCAGGATATACCCTCATACCAAGTTTGATGTAAAACCACCACACGTTTCTTGAGATATCGACAAAAACAAAACGGGACGGACGTACGGACGGAAGTACGGACGGACGGATGGACGGACGACCTGAAAACATAATGCCTCCGGTCACTTCGTTGGCGCAGGCATAAAAATGTTCACATGTACGTAGTGTCCCACTACAACAACAACAAAAAAGCAATATGCAAAAGGAAACTTCACTCCCAGGTGCGGCTTGACAAGGCAGTGTAAATGCACACAAATACTGGGCTGATATGGGCAGTATCCCGATGTAGGCAGACCTCGGGCCAGCCTCAGGCCTGCCCGCCACTTTCCTAGTCCTCGTTTAACTTGCTATAAGTTTTCAACATGCAGTTAATCCCTATAAACTTGACCTAGATGTAAAGTTAAAATCCCACTCAGGAGTAGAGTATATGCCTCAGTCCTACAGGAAGGCTATGGTGACACAAAACGGATTAGGGGGATTATAGGTAATCTCTATTCATTGGCAATTAGTTTCAAGACATCTGTACCAATCAGCAATATTGCAAGCATTGTATTTGTAATTGAGAGCATTGAAAGGGCTAAGAAGGCAGTCCCATTGTGGTTGCAATGAGGGTGCAAATTTGATAATTTGGTGATTATGAAGTTAAAGTGCTTTGAACGTCTTGATGAAATAGAAACGGCCAATGGGAAAGGACAACTATTATCATTATGTTGCAAGTGTGAATTGGGTTTGCACGTTGCCCACAACAACAAACCATCAGAACACAGTGATGATAGTATCAGTCCCAAGTATCCTCAGGGACAGACAGCCTTCCTCAGACTCTTGTGGCTTGAGGTGGAGAATATTTTAGTCTGCCTCACTGGCTGTGGTTTGATCATGCACGCTAAGAACAAGAAACTGGTCAATCCCACAGAACATATGACTCAATATCATCCAGCGTGAGTGTACCTCAGGCAAAGATGTGATGACGAGGTGTGTAGTGGGTGGGACTGCAGGAATCACTGACCACATCACATCAAACTGAGCACACCATGGGTAGAATGTGGCCCCAGGAGCAAGGCCTGATTCTTTAGAAGAGAAAGAAAATAAATACCGATAGTACTCTTGGCAATCTTCATGTACAAATGTGTGTTTCTTTGAGATGTGGTGTGGTGATGCTGTAAAAGTGGACATTTTGGCAGCAAAGATTTTTTTTTTTTGGCGCATTTTGCAAATGACTTACTCCATTCCACAGATCAATTTGATTGCACAGAGTAAATAAAGTGTTCTCATTTTGAGTGTTTAAATCCCAAGGCCTGTGTAGTACACAACAAACTGAACCCTAATGCACTTAAACTGCACAAAATAAACACAATTCAAAGTGCAAACCATGGTGTAGGTCAACTTATGAAACAAAAGTGGTGAAATCCATGGTACTGTTTATTTGTGTGTGTGGGTTTTTTTTTTTACCCTTGCCAATATACTTTGCAAAGTGGTCTCCAATTCACCAAGCCTGGTCAAATATCTTTATACACAGACAAGATTGTCATCTATGTATATTTGATCTATCTTTCCAGCAACTGTTGCATATCTGTGCTATCTCACATGATCCAAGCTCTCTTCACAAAAAAAAAAAAACTCTTAACCCGTTGAGGATGAGTCCTGAGTATACTCGGGCAGGGGGCCATGGAAATTTCTTGGGAAATGTGTGTTGTAGCAAAATCAGTCCGTCCTCAATGGGTTAAACACCACACTTGATAAATCCCATCCTTCTGCTGACACTCATATTCGTTTTGACAGCTCTTAATGCCACGGCCTAAAAAGACCTGTAACATCGCACAGCTAATCCAACCCCCCCCCCCCCATCATTTCACTTGATAATCTTTTATCTAGGCTTTGGTACAAAAAGCAGACAGAAAGTACAAAGGGACTATATATGATTGTTATATAGCTTTGCAATATGCATGTACCCTTCAGGTAAGATTATATCACCAAGCAGCTTGTGATGATAAGAAGCTAAACTTTACGCCGAGACGGGAGAGGTGTATAAATTCAGAGAGTTGTCAAGAGTGACAAGAAGGAATTAAGGAGGCGAGTATTCTGATCACACCCTACGACTACATTAGGGAAATATCTGCGTGGAATAAGGGCTAAGTGGAATAAAATAATAACGAGGACACTCACTACCACAGGTATAATGCACTATGGGCTGCAGAAAGCTACAATGGGAATATGATTAGACACTGAGTGATTGTTGTGCCATCGCTGATAACACCCCATTATACAATGGCACATTTATTATATTTCTAATCCACATAAAACCACCTGTCAATGAGTACTGTTCTCTATTTATGCAATATCTGATTTGATGCAATACCTTAAATGCTTCACAGACTACATCTTCTGTACCCACTCGGTACAACACACTCATTTCACATCCACATAAGACAGTAAATATAAAGGCGGGCTTCTCTGAGCATCATGTTTGAGTGCTGGATCTGATCCTTTTCTTTTTTTTTCCCCTTTTTTTTTTGGGGGGGGGGTGGTGGAGGGGGACGTTTCATTAGATGAGTTTGCACTGCTTATGTTGTATTTGATATTTTGACCAAATGGAACCAATACAATAAAAGAAGATAAGGATTCTTCTCTCCGACTTATTCTGCCCAAGAATGTTTCTTCCTGATGGGACAAGATATATTTTATATCACCTACAAAAAAAAACCACCTTACTAAAAACAGAAAAAAGTTATTCACATGGTATTGCAGTAAAATCCTAATTGGTGTTTATAGTTTCAGGAGAGCAGATGGTCATAAGTGTTGTGAGGATTTATAGCTAACCACACTCTTGAACTTTGGTGTTGGTTACCATGGAAACAAGGAAATGCTCCTCAGCAAACACTTCATACTATGTTTCACAGAGAACAAGTGAGCTCCAAGTTTCCCAAGCCCTAGCCCCTTCATCAGATGATGGGCAATAAATTGTCACTTTGCTGATATCTGTTCATAATGGTAATCTCTGCATCATTTTTTTTGGATAGATTTCACAGGCACTCGAGTATTTTGTTTCAGTAGTTCTCTCAGCTTTGTAGAGCCGAATTTAGATATCTTGCCATTTTCAGGATCAGAAGTAGAAGATACAAACATCAAGGGGACCTGTCTCACTCACTTCTAGTTTTTTTTTTCTTCCTTGGTCAATTAATACCAGAAGCAGAACCCAATCACGATATCCAATCACTCCCGTGTAAACAACCGAAGAGACTCCAAGTCTATCCACGCTGGGCAGCTTGAGGGGGTCTGAAACGGGTGATTTAGCGGGAGCAGAGTTCCAGGCATAGCGCCACGCCGCCTGCAAATTTGGAGCCATTATGGCCAGGCGCTTTTACCCCGTTACAGAAGCAGATAAAGAAAAATGACAAAGTCCCAAATAACAAATAAGAAAGCAATCACACAACCTCTCTTCTATCCTCTTTTTTTTTTTTTGGGGGGGGGGGGGGAGTCGGATATCCAATTATGTATGGCATGCAGGTTACAGTTTATATTATCGTCTGATGGTCATACTGATAGACACTCAATAGCCCTATAGACATATTAGACCAAAAAAAAAAAAAAAGAGAGTTGTCTTGATTCGTTATAACATTTTGAGCCCTTCAGTCTTTAATGTAAAGAACTCTGAGAGATAAAGAGTGGCTGGTTCATTATTCCATGACATCTCATTTCCTACGGTTAATTTAATTTTTTGATTAGAGTGGTTTGGAATGAAAGGACAGGACTACCAATAAGCCAAGCTTTATCTTACTCACAGATGCCACTATAAATACATGAAGCTTTTTTGAAGGAACTGAATTGAAAGATTTCTACCATAACATGCTTTTAGTGACTGACCCACATCATCTTACAGCTATGAATATATCTGAATTAGGCATGAAAAATAAATTCCTTTCTTTCTATAACAGTTAAAGAGGAAAAATTTTGTGCATGTGTGTGTGTGTGTGTGTATTTTCTTGCTTTTGTAGTTTATAGCACTTTCAGTGAACATTGCTTGTTTATGTGTCTGTGGATGAGAGCAGTGCATCCAAAATTGAACATTTCCCAATGTAAAATTACAACAGATTTTATCACAAAAATTTAGACCAGGGCAAAATTTGCAAAATAAAACAAAACAAAATGGTGTTTCATGTCTCTATTTGATATAAATGCTACAGATTTCATGTCACACAAATATTGCTGTTGTGGCCATGTGGACATGGTCACAGACTATAAATCGTGAGGTTTAGAGTCATGCCCTGGTTCCCATTTCGTAAAACTTGTTATCAGGAACAAGTGCCACATTTCTATGACAAATTTGCTCTCAGCCAATCAGATACAAGGATTTTAGTAGCTTATAACAACTATCGTAACTTGTTATTGATAACAAGTTTCAGGAAACAGGGCCCTGAAGCAATCCACTTTATCCTCCATTACCTGGTCCTTTTGGAGGGGACTTCAAGCCATCTGTCCTGTGGTCTGCTTGCTTAAAAAGCCTTCACTGCTTCCTTAGCAGTCATGTAAAACAAATCAATCAAACATCAAATTCACTTGAATTCAAAATGAAAAGGAAGGCAAAAACTTTGCAATACTTTATATCATGTTGGATTCCCGCCACAGGTGTTCATTTCCAGGTGACAGTCCTTGAAAAAAGAAAAGGAGTGAAGTGAAGTGATGGTCATGACACCAGAATGACACCTAACCACACATTGTCTCAATATACTCCAAAGACAATTACTGTTTAAACAGGAGACAGGTTTGTTGACAAACTAAGGGTGATTACTCTTGCGGAGCAGTGGTTACATGGGCAGGGTTTCCTGTCCACCCATGCAGGGTTTGTTATTCAGGTCGTTTTAACACATACTGAGAGTGTGTTTTTTGAATCATGATTCTAGAGATTATTGCTGGAATTATAATTCAAATGTGACCCGCTAGAACAAAAGGATCCAAAAGCCGGGGGAGGCTGATTTTCTGAAAACGATACGATCGATGATTCTATTAGCGCATGTTGAGTGGTTTAAGAAATCAGTGTTTTGAGAAAACCGCCTTCAAAGTTTTCCTTCTGACGCAATCGTGATCAAGGGGAGGCAAAACAGTTTCACCTCTTGACAATAGAAGGTATGTTCCTAGCAACCTCCGTGATGTTCATTCAAGGTTAGCGCCAGTGGTCTTCGCACGACCAATCAGTAACTAGGATGCAACGCACTGACCAAAAAGATCACTCCTTCATTACTAGGGGAGGAGTCTATCTACGGCGCTAAAGCCAAATCTTCGGACACGTTTCTGTTCTGTTGAAAGTTGGAAAATCATGACCCAGAAAAATGCTAATTTCTTGCCTTTCTTTGATCATTTTGCTTTGAAATTTCGGAAAATGATATACATTAGACTACAAAATCACCGTAATTCAAATTGTACTAGAAATGACAGTTCGCATGTGTTTTGGAGAGACGATTCTCCAGAATTACAGAACAAAAGTCGTGGGTATGGATTGACATCCAAACTGTGTTTTAGGGGGTGGGGCTTATGGTGACCTTTCAACCACTTCCGCAGAAAAATAAAAACAACAACAACAACACACTCTTCACCACTCAAGAGTGATTGATGGGACCTCAAAAAGAAGCCACACCTCCACTCCTCGCTCTGAAATTCAAAGCTGCAGAATCTGCGAAGCCTTCCTCAGTCGTGTGCATGGGCAATAATTCTAACTGTAATTGTACCAGGTAATCATAATTGTAATTCAGCATTGCTGTTATGTTTCTCAACCCGTGTGAAAACGGTCTCAGTCAATAATTTCCTTCCTGTCTTGTCTGTATGGCAATATTTCCTACCCTCCAATCACCAATTTTCAGACTTGTTCTTGGTACTGCATATTGTCGGTCTTATGCCAAAGGGGCCTTAAACCACTTCCACTATTATGCAAAAAGGCCTTAATGCTATTGACTTTGTACACTAATAGTGCCCTTTTGGCATAACAGGGGAAGTTTTTTAAGGCCCTTTTGGCATAAGGCCAACTATATGATAAGAGTAATACTTCTGTTGGCAAATCCTCCTCAGCAAAAAGATAATCTATCTGCACCCAAATATTTCAGAAAAACGAAAATAAGTTAAATTTTGTGTACAAAGCAAACACAGAGATGCTCATCATCTCCATCACACACAGTTGCCAACTTGCCTTACTCTCTAGACTTCTACAGTTCATAACATTTTTACCTGCCCACTTTTTCCCAAAAAATTTCTCTGATTTATTTCTCTGATATTTCTGTTTTCTTACAAAGCAACATTTAATATCAGGATGGAATTTCCCTTTAATAATTTGAAAGTTACGAACTTTCATATGTGAAAAGAAGAGGCAGGCGTTTCAATTATGAATAACTTTCAAACACAATTTGACAAGAATCTCATGCAGAAATCTGCCTTCATGGATATTTAGATATGTTACTGAAAATAAAAGTAATCTTCACCGCATCCCTGAAAACTTTCATCACCCCACAAATTGGAAGCTTTTAACCGGGGATCAATATTTAGTTTCCAAACAGACATGTTTTTTGTCAGTTAGATCTTTTACCCAAATTTGTTATGCTGACCCCAAAGTTGCCATTCTGAGCTCTAGGATATTTTTCCATAGACTAGAGTCCCCATAACATATTCAATTGGGTGGTCATCTGCTGTGTGAAATCATCAAATGTTTAAGGGCCACTGACATATGGGCTAAATGAGAAGTTCACCCATGAAAGCCCTTAATCTGAAGGCTCAAAACATTACCATGTACAAGAATAACCATCACACTTTCGGGTTACAAGAAACGAACATGAGCTTCTGAAATACATGTAACAAAAGGCTTGGTAGATTTTCAGTAAGGAGCAACTCTAGCAGTTAATCAAAATTGGCCATGATAAGCAGGTATGGCACATTTGGGCATTTATTACACAATATTGAATGCATAGTTTTTCTTTCTCCTTTGTATAATTCTTTCTGTGCATATATCTGAATAATTTCATGCTTTATATGTATGCATTTGTGAACGAGCAGCATAAACAAGAGAAATATATGCCCACAAGAAAACCCCACTTGTAATTATTGTCTCCTTTCCGTTAAAAAAAAAAAAAAAATATTAGAATGGGTACTAATGTACAGGTGTGAATAATAAATTGCCATATTAATTGAAACCCTTACAAATTGTACATTAATATGCTATACATAAAACAACTTGCACCATACAATGTTCTATGCTTAATACACACAAAAGAGGGAAAGAGGTATGGTATAGACATTTCTTCACTTGGACTTGCTCTTAGCAGAAAATACAATATCACAGTTCTACCCTTGCTGAATTAGTGTCTGATCATGACATACCTTTTTCATGGTATCATTCAAAGTTTGAAGAAAAAAAAAAAAGCCTTTGAGAGGAAAAAAATGGAAAATGGAACACAATATGACATTTCCTGATTTTCACTTGCTCTTTGAGGATAATATGATTCCACTGTTCCACGCTTGCTGTATTAATGTGTGATCATGACGGACCTTCCCGTGAAGTCATTCGAAGTTGCTGGTGTCCTCGGAGGTTCTGTCCATTGTGACCGAAGCGGCCTCACTCCCCATATTTGACAGGAGTGGTGGAGGTCGCATAATTCAAAGCCTCTTACCACTAATAGGTCCTCAGTATAACGTTCGCAATCCTACTTTTAAATCTGTGCACGAACATGGAGAATTCTGTTTCCATCACAATGTTTTTTTGTTTTTTTTTTGGGGGGGGGGGGTTGATGTCAGTGGAATACTTGATAGAATCCAGACAGAAATTTGGAGAGATGCTGCACTCAAAGACAACAAATGCAATTCCACATCTTGTTAAGTCCTGAAACATTTTTATCTACTCAGTAGTACAAGCTGATACTGAATTCAATCATGCTCTGGTTGGCCACAAAAGGTACAATTAATGTCTTCTTTGATTTCTTTTTTTTTCCCCTGTCATGCAGAATTTTCAATGCACCTTCAGACAAATGTGATTATGGGACATTCATTGTACATTTCAACCATGCATGACTCATTGTTACACATCAATCCTGTGAGTCACCATTTTGAGTACAATGAGATATTTCTGTTTAACCCTCAACATGCCACAGTCGTGTTTACTTGCATCTGACAAAGAGTTTTGTTTACATTCACCAGCACATGTCAAAGTGTCACGTTCCCTTCACGTCAAACGTTTTTGTGAAATCAGCGCAGATTACAGTCATTACATATAGTGTCATTCACACAGACAAAACAGGGGGACGTAGATTGTGATCCACAAACTGACATTTTTGCACCTATTTAGACAAACAGAAATGTCTCACTAGTTGCCGATCACAATAATTTGTCAACCAAACTGCACATGCCAAAAATCTACCGAAATGGTGAACCTTGCCCTCATTTCGTGCACTGTTGTGATGTGTCTTTGAATGAAGGGATACAAAATCTCAAGATTTCTTCTTTTTTTTTTTTTTTTTTTGCTCCAGCGCATGCACACTCACTGTGGTGCAAATTATTGTGATATTTCTAGAATCATTGGGATAATTCAGAAATAATCTCAAGATATCTTGGGATTTTAATCTTGATGCTGATCCCGGCATTTACAGAGATTTTTATGTCCCCACAGGCAAAAATCGAGAGATTTGTATCCTGCTAATTCACATCAGTGTGAATCCAACTATTGTCAATGCTTACTGACCTCGACAGACTGCATCATATACCTGACCGATTTTATTCTTTAGGTAAATCCCCCTGGTTCCTTCTTTGGTCTCATGACTGTTCAGTTATTTCCCCCTGGAATAATGTACTGTGACCATCAAGTCTCCGTACATGATTCTGACTCTGAAGGATCAACACCATTAGCACCTCAGAACTGTCTGAATAGTAAATTGCCATGTTGAGAATTAAGAGCTTATGTGATATCTTTTTCTTGATGTACATTTATCTTTTTAATGTATTGAATTGAATGTCTGTCTATCACAAAACAGGAGATCGATGAAAGCAATACGTAACAGGACATCCTGACTTAAAGGACATGCACATAATTGTGTACCTTGATTGAGTGAATGCAGCAATATCAGTAGAACACATCATTGAAAGTTTGAGGAAAATCAGACAATCTGTTCAAAAGTTATGAATTTTTGAAATTTCAGTGCTGTTATTTCCTCAAAAACTTTCACTGATGTGTTTGACTGATATTGTTGCACTTGCTCAGTCCATATGTAAATCAAGATGAACTTGTCCTTTAAACTTTGAACCATAAAGACCTGTCAAGGAAGGGATAAATGGTGACCTGAGTGACTTACGGTGAAAACCGCTGGTTTTGACATTGTTTGCAAATCTGATCGCCTTCTTTGTGAAGTCCTCATTCACCAATATCTTCACACTTCACTCTCTGATGCAATTTGACAAAATTTCATGGTTATCATGAGAGGCTTTGGGAAAAAGAAAGTCCAAAATATGTCTGCATTATCACCATCCTCATCATCAATCAACTCAGCCGAAGGTGTGCAGGATACAAATCAATTTAGGAGAACGGAAAAACATTGCATCCTCCAAAATTACACTGATCCTTTCCAAGGATGGAGGCTGTTTAGCTACAGGATTTAATAATTTAAAGAAATATACCGAAAAATATCCATGGTTTTGACCTTGTTTATGAAACTAAATGCTTGCTCACTTGCAGACACTGCTGAACTAATGTCCTTGTATTTCACTGTTCAGGGTAACATATAATGGGTTTTCTCTGTATGAATGTTTCACATTCAGTCCAAGAAAATGCTTGAGTAATGAGAATATTCATGGAGAGTAAGCCTTGGGAGATTTAGAATGGAAGGTGGCCATTTCGAACAAAATCCCATCCCATCTCAGATTTCTGCCGTTAGAATGCATATATCCTTCATACCTCTTCCCTCTTGTCGTTTGTCTTTTATCCCCCCCCCCCCCCCATGTTTCTGCTTGTGAGAATTCTAATGTTAGGACGGCCACAAATGTATCCTGTGAAAGTGTACACTTATCCAGAGCTCAGGAATCTCCTTGGCATTTCATGTCACTCTAGACAGAAACTAGGCACATAAACAACATTTATGAAGATTTTAAATGCAAAAACCAATAAATGTCCTTTTCAAAGTTTTCTATAATTGGAAGGTCATCATGAAAATATATAGAAAAAGAATTTGATCATTTTAATGATTCTGTACTCATTTCATAACAAGAAGTATTTATGAAGATATTATTAAAATTATCATGTACATTTAGATTATCTTCTTTGTTTTGCAGCAGCTTCAATCTTGATATTTCAAGTTGATAAAAATGGATACCAATTTTTGTATTCAAAATCTTTATTATCTACTCTGTTGGTAAACTCTGCAAACAAAAGGCTGCATTAGATCATATGAAACTTTTCCTGACTATAAGTCATAGAAAACACTTTATGCTCAAGTTAATATTGATAAATGCATGAAAATTAAATAAAAATGAAAGCAAATATTCAATATTCCATAACCCTCTAATTTTGTGTCCAGTTGAATGTGACTTTCACTTTTTGGTTTTCTTTTCGACCTTGATATATTTCTATCAAAGTCAGCATCAACAAGGAATAGAAGGTTCCCTTTAAACCTCTGCCTTAATGTTCCCTTCTCCCAAGTGCACGTATACCTCTATACATCATGAACTCTGAGACTTAGAGGGATCTTTTATCGAAGCAATTAAAACCCAATCGCTATCTCGGCAGCCAGGCTACCAGACTCCTGATGGTACTGGAAATGGAACTTAAACTCGAGTCCGCGGCTGTCATTAGCGCACCCCCTATCTCACCCGTGTTGAAATTTTCCCTAATCTACAAGCATGACTGAGCACCATTACTCCATTAGCTGCTCCAGGAATGCAGTTATGAATTTATGCTGTATGAATTTTTGTCAGGGCGGGGCGGTAGCTCACATTTTCCCCTACTCAGATGACCTTGTCAAGTCATATATACCGAAGTGTATTATGATGTACAGTTGCACTGTTAAGTTTATGACGGGCAAGATATCTCCGCACAATCCCTGTGACTCTACACATCATTTTAATAATATTGACACTCTGCTGATTTTATGCACGATTTAAAATAAAGGTCGCAAATTCAATCTTTTTTTATGAAAACGTCTACCTGTATTTAGTCAATATAGGGAAGAAGATTAGCTATTGAACTCTTCTACAGAATAAGTGATATCGTCAATGACTAAAAATGCAATATTTCTTGAATACGGTTCTTTTTTGGGGGGAGGGGAGGGGGAGGGATATTCCTAGATATTATTCAAAAGTGGGGTAGGCCCTACTTGTTATCTTTGCTATGACAATCTACAACATGGATGTTACACACTGCTATAATACATTCATTTATGCTGCAAGAGAAGCTCCTAAAATAGTGCAAAGAAAAGGTTTAGTTCTGGTCATGATATAAATGTACAAAGAGAAACATATAATACAAACAGAGATAGTCTATGTGGATATACATACAAAGAAATATAAATAATACAATGTGAGCATGTATGATGTATTCTTTTCTAAACCTTGAGGCACTGGGAAGCAACAGAAGCACCTGAACATACAGATATAAACATAAAAAGATATATAAAATAGATAAGCTCCTAAAAATAGTGCAAAGAAAAGGTTTAGTTCTGGCCATGAGATAAATGTACAAAGAGAAACATATAAATATATAATATAAACAGACATATATTATTATACATATGAATATAAATAACACAATGTGAAAATGTATATGCATTCTTTTATAAATTGTGCGGCACTTGGAGGCAACAGAAGCACCTGAACATACAGATAACATAAAAAGATGTCTCCCACACGTGGGCTAATGACAATTTGAAAGATAAATCTGACCTTCCGACAGCCAAAGATAATCATGAGCTGTTGTTTCAATGTCATGTGAGTCCATTAATGTGATGTACACTTGTAATTACAGCTGTTGGCACTGATGGATCGGATGGCCACTTTCTTGCCACGTGCAGGCAGGCTAGGAGAAAATGTCAACCCAACACCCAGTAAATCAATATGAATGATATTCTCGTATGGTGTATATTTTAGTCTGGTGCATTTAGTCTGAAGCTATTAAACAGGAAAGCAACATTGTTACTCAGCTGGAATGATTTTGCATCACTCCTTTAAGCCAGTCCTAAAGACATTGGGTAAGAAGAAAAACAAAACAAATAGACTATCTGTGCTGTCAGTGTATTAACCCATTGAAGACTAGTCTTGAATATACTTGGGCAAGGCGTCTATGGGAAATGTGTGCTATAGCAAAATCAGCCCCTTCTCAATGGGCTAAGTGCAAGCAAGTCATCCTTCAAGGGAGACATAACATAGAAGAGTAGACCTATTTGAAAAGATGTATACAGTTGGCTGACTTATGATGCTTCAAAGGGGGATACACAAATAATGATTTGGCAAAATATAGGTTTGCATATTTCTAGGTGATGCATTCATCAGAAAAATTAGAAAATAGCTGAATTTAATAGTATGGAAGATGTTCATAAATGTGGTAGTAACTGAAAGAATAAAGCTAATCTGTTGTCTCACAAAGCGAGAAAACATGAAAACGATTAAACATTTAGGCCACAAAATCTGCTAGCTTTCGTCTGGCGAAGTAGACTGACTTTGCCAGATGAAGGCCGGCAGATTTCACGGCCGAAATGTCGTAATCATTTTCCGACTTTGCCACACATTCTTTCAGGTGAGTATATATATATGCTCAGTCTACCAATTATTGATTTTTATTTCAGCTCCTGAGCTGAGTCAACATCTGGCTAATTCTTTATAATCAATGTCCATCAAGACTGCTTCAATAGCTGTATTCACACACAGGATGTTTCAGTATTTGCATTGAGATGCAAAAATCTATTTCATTTGACACCTTTCACAAATGATAGACGGGGCAAATTGCAGCAAGAATTTCAAAACAAATCAAGTTGGCATGGCCAGCGTAAAAAATATCATTTGGCTGCAAATGTAGCGCTTTCAATCTCTAGACTATCTCCATGCCTAAACAATGACTGGAACGTGACTCCAGCACCACGGTGTGTGGACCTAGTGTGGCGAGTTGCAACATGGGTTAAACAAATTGATGATTTCTTTGCATGCCGTTCACACCCCGCTCAGTGCAATTTATTGTGCAAGTTTTCAGCAAAATTAAAGCGGGACTGACTTTCGCATCCTGATGCACATGACCTACGGATCAAGCTCCTGGACACCAAGTTGAGGGTCCTCTGGGCAATAATATTAATAATGCCCCCAAAAGCAGTCCATTTCAGTATGTTACTGAAAGGTATCCACTTACGTTGTATTTCATACTGGTGTCAAAAGGATGTCATCAAGTACTGTATACACAATGTATTTAGTGAGTCTATTTTTCATGAATCGGGACTTCCAGACAATTTAGTGAGTGGCTAAATTCGTGAATGGAGAAATGTATGCATGCATGCCACATTCATGTCAGGATCAGAGCTAATATTTTTGCATGTTTTCAAATTCGCAAATAGCACCCGACTAACGAAATTTGCAAAAATGAAAACCTTTAGAAATATTTGGCGAATTCAATATTGTGAGATGTGGAGGTCTGAAGAATTTTCTACATCTTGGAAACTTTTTTCTTGCCCTCTTCTCTGTTTTTTGTGATTAATTTCAATCTGGTGTTGTTCTTCTTGTTAAAGGTTGACACTTGCCCTATTTTGTTTGACCATTTGAGAACTTGTCCAAATGTCCACCTGTGACTTAGCGTAACGAGGACCATATCACCGGATGTGCTGGAGAAAATTAATTGAGCAAACCCGGGCGCCAGTTACCAGTCTCTGCTGAGTGTGTTTATTTCTGATGTCAGCCTCACGTTTAGTATCGAATGTCCGCTAATTTTCTTCTCTGCGGGCATACGAAATGCAAGTTTCCTTGTAAGAAGCTGTGTCGCCATGGGTCCAAGTGGAACTGAAGGTGATTTCAGTAATTCCAACCACCTGGGGAAATCAAATTACAAGCATACTTTCTGGGACCTCCTATGATTTGTATTTTACTCGCACGGCCACTATGAAAAGCGTTGTTTTACCTTGCTGGCAACTTTCAGCACACATCTCTTCTTGAGAGGAATACAAATACATTCAAAGCGAAGGAAGGCTAGCATAAATGAAATTTTGATCAATGTTTGAAACAAATACTGTAAACATGTAAACAGGTTAAAAATGTCATCACATTTACTAGGAAGAGTAAATTCCTTTGAATACATTTCTGTATCATTTCAGAGTATCGTAAGTTATCCGAAAATGCTTTGTATGCAATCAATAAGGACATCTGGCAAATCGAATGTGTCATTCTCAGGTATAGGATTTGATTGCTGTATTTTGAGGGAAAGCCGTACAAAGAAAGTTTAATGATATGTTCTTGATATCAGATTTTAATCTCAGACCCAAATATACACGTGCATTGAATGAATGCAGCGATACTTGCAAAACACATCAGTAAAATTTTGACTAGAATTGGAAAATATGTTCAAAAGTTATGCATTTTTATAAAGTTGCTGTGCAGCTATATTGCTGAATGAGAAGACTACTACAGTTTATGATGTCACATATGTACAAATTAAATGATGAGTTCTAATTATATTGTTGCACTCCCTCAATTTACAATTATATTTGGGTTTCATTCTCTTGTAAGTACAATAATGCCAAAGAGCTAGAAAATTCAACTGTGTGAAAAGCAAGGTGCTGGCTGTCAAGGATCAGTGAGACAATGTTTGAGCCTACAAAGTTGACACTTTGCAAAGGATGACTCTCACCTTTAAGGAGTAAACTGAATTTGCTCATTCATTTCTTATTAAATTTCTGCTTGAAGAAAAACAAATCTTAGTGACTGAAGCATAATTTGAGAGCCCTCGAGCAAGAACAATTTCAATACAACTTTTTGAAGAAACCTGCCAACTATGACACTTTCTACCAGCTTTGGACAACAACGCCAAAAAATCAAATTGAGTATTCTCCTCCTCTTCTCCTGTATATCTGAGACACCCCACTCTGCGGGGCTCCCTTGACCGAGCTAACCTCTATGACATATCAAATTCAGCCACGCAAATCTGAAATGATAAGCATTGGCAGCTTCTAACAAGAGTTGCTATGGAGAATCAGCCTCATATATCCACAGAGAAGTCATGAAAAGCGTTTCCTAGATGCTTTTTCTTTAAAGCAGGCTACCTTGACTACTTACTTGGTCAAGTCAACAGCCAGTTTCATGAAAACTACATGTAGAAACAGCTTGCATTAAAATCAGTCAGAATAAAAAAGTATGGTAACATTTTGGGGCAACACATTGAACTGTATGCTGTCAAACATCCAACACAAAGAATTTCAAAGAATTATAGAATTTCTTGTATGAAAAGGATGATTGTATTTATTTATTCTTGTGCTTCACCTGGCAGTAATCAGTCAATTAATAACAAACTGACCTAACCTCTATCTTCTGATCAAACACCCAAATTTGTAAATACAATCACATCCTGAACAGTCCTTTCTTTGCTATCGTTAATGAGCATATTCTTGACTTTGAGCACCAGGATATACAAGTACTGCTTAGAGTGTGCTAGCTCACAATAAGAGTTCTTCTTATCCATGGGGTTTAAGAAAGTCTTGCTTTGCTTAATATCTTGAATAACAGATTATCACAGCAATTATCCAGCTCCCTCATTCATTAGCATTTCTTTGATCCTCATTATGCATTCTATACATCGCGGGGAAGCTCTGCTAAACTTCTGCTTGACCAGCTGCGACCTGTAAAGCTGCTTCTCTGCACTCTCCTCTTCCGATCAATAGCAGACAGGAAGGGTAGGAGGACAAAAAATCAATTTCATGTGGAGCCGCTGAGTTTTCCTATCTCCATAATTCCCACACCTCGCCAGGCTTTGCCGTCTTGTTTCTGTTCTGCTTCGCGCTCCACTTGCGTCCGAGCGCGACTGGACGACAAAGTGGGGCAACGGAACATTTTTTGGCACGCAGGGTATCAAATTCCCTGGCGATGAAAATGGTGAAGATCGAAGAAGATACACCATGGAAATCACAAACCACAGTAAATCAATTATTATTGACTTATTGTGCAAACAAGTTGTACGCTCCGTGGACATGGACAATTCCGGCCATGCAAAGTCCCTAACCTCTTTCTCCCAAAGCCATGTCTTTACCTGTCCTATTCTCTTGTTACCCCCTGAACTCACCCCATCTTCTTCTTCCACCTGTTTCATGCATCCATCTTCATCAGTATTCTCTGTGGTTGCATAGCATGCATCCAGCGGTGATACATTCTTTTGGGGTATATAATCTTAGGGAGGAGTATAACACTGGAGAGTGTTAACCCACTGTGAACTTGGGATCCTCACCTCTTTAGCATCAATCTCTCTGTCTTTATCTTTTTCTATCTATCTATCTATCTATCTATCTATCTATCTATCTATCTTTATCTATCTATCTTTTATCTATCTATCTATCCATCCATCCATCTATCTATCTATCTATGAAAAGCTATCTATCTATCTATCTATTTATATCTATCTATCTATCTCTCTATTTATCTATCTATCTATCTATGAAAAGCTATCTATCTATCTATCTATCTATTTATATCTATCTATCTATCTCTCTATTTATCTATCTGTCTCTATCTATCTATCTATCTATCTATCCATCTATCTATCTATTGATCTATCTATCTATCTCTTCCTCTCTCACAAAACTTCTCCCAGCACATTTCTCCCGTGTTCCTTTTACATCACCCAAAAGCCAAGGACCCCTAGCTCTCCTCGTTTTCTCTCTTCCCAATATCTTTGACTTTAAAAGATCTCTTGCTTGTAGTAATCATCATCACCAAAATCATCATCACAATCACCATCATCATATTCTTCTTCTTCATCATCAGCATCATCAGCATCATCATCATCACCACCATCACCACCATCACCACCATCACCACCATCACCACCATCACCACCATCACCACCATCACCACCATCACCACCATCACCACCATCACCACCATCACCACCATCACCACCATCACCACCATCACCACCATCACCACCATCAACACCATCACCACCATCACCACCATCATCCTCAGCATCTCATTTTGCTTGCTCTATTAGAGAAGATCTCAGGTAAAAGAAATATTTGATGATCAAATCGTCAACAGAAAGTGGCCACACCAGTCCCACACAGCTGTATGAAATGTTGATACCATCATTCATTTGCGGTAAACACGATCTTTGTTTTGCCTTTGTCTTGAACTGATTTTTGTTGTCTGACCAATGAATAAAAATGCACAGAAATAGCTTAACCAGAGCAAAACAAAGCTGGATTTTCTTGAATTATATGCTTACTACCAAAGATATTTTCCAGTATGCTCTGTAAGTCTGTGAATATTTTGTTTGTCCAGCGCTGAATCCCTTCAGGAAAGAATATCGCTCCATCTTGTGGCATCTCATCCATCAATGCCTGCTTCACCCTCAGACCACTCTCAACCTTAGATCTCGTGGGTGTTTCATGAAAACAGAGATTGTGCAGTCATCCAACAAAACAAAACAAAACAAAACAAAACAAAACAAAACAAAACAAAACAAAAAGTAACTATATCCTCTGCAAGGGAATTTCACTCACACACTGCATTACAGTCATTCACACCACTTTCTCCTCGCTCGATCTCTTTCATTTCCTTCAAATGCTTTTCAGTCTTCTGACTTCTATTTGCTCAGGTGATTATCCATCTTCATATTTAGGCCAAGTACACAATGTCATCTATCTCTCTCAGCAGTGAAAATCATCCCATGAAATAAATGCTTTCTGAGGGAGGTAGCAATTAATCATTTTTTTTTTACATTTCATATCATGATTTCCATTGACACACTTCTCCAAACTGCAATAACCCAGAACAGCTTAGAAGTGAATGGAATTATGCCTCTTCTATCTCCATATTTAGTCTAAAATTTGACATGTTTGTCATCCGATGCAACAGAATTGACGAATCATCTTGATCCCATCAAACACATTGTTTTCCTTTGGTAAATGAACAACAAATCTTAATATAGCATTAGGCTATATCTACTTTACGTCACACTTGCCCACTAAATCTGCCAAATTCATTGGCTGCTCAAACGCATTCAGTCTAGAAGGTCCTGGAGCAGTGAAATGAAATCTAGTTTGTTCTCTCATAAAGTGTGTACTGTATCCCTTAAAATTGAAGTTGTCTTATATAATCTGAATTGTCTGTGCATTATATAACAGTACAATAAAGGCTTTTACTGTCACTATATATATTTCCCCTTTCTTTTTCTTTTTCTTTTTCTTTTTTTTTTTGGGGGGGGGGGAGGAGGGTTGCCTGAGTTTTGCAAGGGATTATGGGAACAAAAGGGAACTAGGAAGAGAAAACAAAATGAGAAGGAAGCCAGACAAGTTCACATCTACAATTTTTGTTTTGCTTAGATATCAAAGTAGTGTCCCCTCCCCCCAAGGATTGCCTCCCGCAATTATTGACCCATCTTGACCCATTACAGGCTTCTCTGAGGACATCTCTTTCTTCACACAACTTTCACTCAAACCGTCATGCAAAATCAGAAAGTATTATCACTACCTGAAGCATGAAATACCTCACCAGCAGGGCCGCTGTTTATTCTCCCCGTGAATCCGATATCCCAAGCCCGATAGGGGGTACTTTCCCCAAATAATTGGTCTATCAATGCAATGCTCTCCAGAGCTGTGCAAAATATACTTGAGTATATCAATTCACACACACTTGCCCTGAAGCAGCTTTGCTGCTAAGTTCAGACAATATTTTCTTTTCACTCTTGAAAATAGAAGGGGAAAAAATCAGACAGGTGACACAAAGGGCATTTTCCTTATAAAAATAAAGTAAGAGGAAAATTGAGATAAGGACTGATGAAAAAGTAAGAAAACAATGTGTCTCTGTGAAGAATATGTGATCATTGTAAAGTATGGAGGAAGAGAGATGTACTGGGAGAGATCTAGAAAGGAAGCAGGTCCTTTTTTTTCTTAAGCTTGAAATGAATGCATCACACCATTTAATTCATTGTAATGATGCAACAAATGTCCAATCAATTCATATTATTGTTCTTCTGGAATACAATGTGTCATAAACATGTGTTGTTAGCACATGCACAGTTCATGTGCTTGTCATTATTCATGCGCTTTACCTTAATATTGGCAGCCATGGTCATGCATAGCGTCAGGAGATTTGGGAATGGCAGTCCTCCTCGGAGCTTGCTGTGTGATCAGCATGTTAGGTTGTGAATAAAACCATAATCCATGAACGTTAACCAAACTATGACTGGCTCATCTTTGAACTGAGTAATGTCTGTTTGACACAATGAGAGGATGCCATCTGAGTATTTAGATGAAAGTTAAAAGGAACAGAAAATGAATGCTGTCATGTGTTACTGTTGAAACCAGTTTTGGTGTTTTATCCAAAAAGTTCTTTTGCTGAAAACACTGCTTCCATAAAATATCTTTTTAAAGAAATTGAAAAGGACTCTTAAAAAAGGGTGCTATTACAATAAGAGGGGTCAACTCATTCTGAAGAGAAAAAATGATTTAGATAAAAGCAATCACATACAGGCCAAACAAAGTCAAACAGGACAAATTGAAATAACGGAAGGGTGAAAAGAAAATGGGGGGGGGGGGGGAGATAAAGAGACCCTGCCTAAATAAAACTGTACTGAATATTGTATTGGGAAACATTCTTTTCCCTCAGAGCTGTATCATCCAACTAGTTTTTTTTTTCCATGGTCAATTCAGGTGCCTTTTTTATAAATGTAAAATTCAGTTAAATTTTGGAAACATTTATAGGAAGCCCTTGCGAGCCGAATACGGAAACTATTTTTTATTCTTTTTTAAACAGAAAAATGGCATTGGAGCACTACAGGAAGTACACAAATAGATATCCCACACTAAACACGCAACAGAGAAGCTAATATGTCAGAACGTTTACACAGCATCTCATTACGGTGATGGTCCGTCTTGGAATTAAAGGAAACCCGCATCTCAATTGGCCGGCTATTTATGTGCTGCTGAACATTTGAAAGTGATTCAGATTCGTGGAACACAGCGTCTGACAATGACATGTCAGGAGGTGGAAATAGACCCAATGGAATTAACGGAGTCTTACGAATTTGTTCACGGGTGAAAAGGTCACGGGCTATGCTCACTGCCAAGAGCTGACTGAGGGATTTCCCAGTTAAAGTGATGATTAGATCTTGATGTCAAATGCTGCATTTTTAGAATATTCATTTCAACCAATCCTTTATCTAAAACTTAAACCAAATCAACACTCTGCTTACAAATGGCTTGCTAAAAAGAAAACAAACCCAAAACAGAAGAAGCCCAAATGCTAGAGAAAAGCTTATTTAATAGTTTTTAGATAAATCAATTTCTACTTCTCTTTGATAATTGTGTCAAGTATTCTTTGTGTCTGAAAAGTATGGTATACTTGAGATACTTAAGTCAAATACAGGTTATCAGGCTAAGACAAAAATAAAGATCTAAAATGCAGGGGGAAAAAAGGGAGAAAAGATCGCAACTCACTAGACCCAATTCTTAATAGATTGACAGATATATATCTCCTCACAGTTGTTGTTGTTATGTGACTGTGCTCATATATACCACATATCTTCTATCGATGCCAGTGACAATCATCCAAATTCCATATGCCTCTAGATTTTCCTCTCTCCTTACAAGTCTGACCCATTTCCTTTGGTCCTCTGCTCTTTCATACTGCTCTCCTTCCGAAGATGAAGACGTCTGCCTTCAAACTGCAGAACATCCTCCTGTGGAATCACGTTTCTGAAATGCATTCTGATCGTGTTTAGAGTTTCTGAGTGTTACAAACTCCCTGGCCTGCCAATCTAATATTGTTGCTCACAAAGCACACAAATGCATGGAGTACATACACATTTATGTTCCAGCACACACTATACCCTAATCAGTGCACATTTATTGGTAAATGAAGCAAATGAAGGTCAATCTAAGTTTTGCCTCCTAAAACATGTTTTAGATGTCGATCAATTCAGATTGCAAATGCACACCAAGGGAGTAAAAATGCCTGTAAAATTCCATTGGACCAACTGATTTGAGAAACATGTTTAGGAGGAAACTGGTTCAAGTCTGCTTTCATCCATAACAAAACATAATAACTGTGGATGTAACATGCCTCTAAATACGTTTACAAGCAAGTTAATTCCTCCGATCTGAAAGGGCTTTGTTTAATGTCTGCCTGTTCTATCTTCCTCTATACAAGGATCCACTTTCTGTGTCACCAAATTGCTGAGGAGATCCTTTTTCTCCGCTCTAGTTACAAACTCCCTGTCAAAGTTGGAGAACAATGCGTGGGGTTCGCAAATCCCTGCTGGATTCCGATGGCACCCAAGTTGATGGGCAATTACCGAGCTCAAATGATCTCCATTATCGGTGATTACAAACGGTAAAAGGAGTTAGGGGCCAGATAGAAACAACAGCTTCTGGTACTGGAGTCGGAGCTAAATGGTCCTGCAAAAATCACTGGCACACTTTTCTCTACATTAATTTGTCTGTTTTACTTTCAGAAACTTGATCATTTCAATCCTCTGTGTTACTGTAAAACAAGAAATGTTCATGTGCATTTAAATTTCGTGAATTTCATGGAAGCCAAGATTTGCAAAATTAAAATGCATGCAAATGTTCTTGTCTACACTGTAATGCATTGGATGCCAGTGGTGATTCGCGAAAATTTCCTGCCATCAAAAAGGCTGTCGGCTCCAATTCGTGAAAATTTCAGCCGCAAAATATATCTTGCTTTACAGTAGTTCTTATACACTAGCTACAGTAACCACCTACTGTATCTTGCATATGCTACACAATTTACAAGCGTCATACCAAAGTAAGTCTAAACTATGGCATTCCTTGGGTTCACTTCCTATATCTCGAAGCTCTGCTCTTGAAAAATACATACGTTTTATCTTTGTTCTGCCTTTTTATGCCTCCGCCACGAAGTGGTGCCGGAGGCATTATGTTTTCGGGTTGTCCGTCCGTCCGTCCGTCCGTCCGTCCTTCCGTCCGTCCGTAATTAATTTTGTGGACAAGGTAACTATCGAAACCTGTTGAGGTATCCTAATGAAACTTGGCATGTATGTGTATTAGGGGGTGAAGTTGTGCCTATCAACTTTTGGGTGCACATGCTCAAGGTCAAAGGTCAAAAGGTCAAGGTCAAATACATAAAATTTCACTATTTCCACCATATCTATTGAATGCCTGAAGATATTTTCTTGAAACTTAGTGTATACATGTATTACCCAATTAAGATTCTCTGGTGAAAGTTTGGGTCATGAGGTCAAAGGTCAAAGGTCAAAAGGTCAGGGTCAAATACATAAAATTTCACTATTTCCACCATATCTATTGAATGCCTGAAGAGATTTTCTTGAAACTTAGTGTATACATGTATTACCCAATTAAGATTCTCTGGTGAAAGTTTGGGTCATGAGGTCAAAGGTCAAAAGGTCAGGGTCAAATACATGAAATTTCACTATTTCCACCATATCTATTGAATGCCTGAAGATATTTTCTTGAAACTTAGTGTACACATGTATTACCCAATTAAGATTCTCTGGTGAAAGTTTGGGTCATGAGGTCAAAGGTCAAAGGTCAAAAGGTCAAGTAAAAATATTAAAAACTTCTTTTTTTTCTCAGTACCTTGGAAAATTGTTCAAGGTATCTTCATGGAACATAGTATATACATGTACTGACTGGAAGTGATTATCTAGAGAATGTAGGGTTCATGGGGTCAAAGGTCAGGGGTCAAAGGTCAAGTGCAAGACTTCAAAATTTTACTATTACCCTCATATTTATGCAATGCCAGCAGGGTTATTTTTTTTTACACTTGGTGTATGCGTGTGTAACCTAACAGAAACTCTCTGGAAAGTTTTTTTTTTTTCTTCTTTTTTTGCCTCAAAGGTCAAAAGGTCAAAGATCAAGTGAAAGTGCTGAACTAACTTTTTCCTCCATATCTCGGAAGTGGCTCAAGTTATCTTGAAACTTAGTACATATTATGCATGTTCTACCTGAAAGTAATTATTTTATGAATTTTAGGGTCAAGGGCCAGATGAAAATGGTAACAATTTACTATTCAATTCAGAAATTGCACTTTTTCTCCACACCTGTACCTTGAAAATTACTCAATTCCTAAATGTATGAATGGGTCAAAGTCAAGTTAAAGTCCTTAAATCCCTAGATACATGCTCTCCTATTCATCCAATTAAACCTAGGTCAAGGAAGGTGAACATTCAACACATTTGTGACAAACTTGTCATTTCAATATTTTGCCAATTTTGTGAAAATGTAATCACACATTGTCCACATGTACTATCTAGACCTATTGGGAAAAATCATGCATTATGGCGGAGGCATACCAGTCGCCAAAGCGACATTTCTAGTTTTCTTATTATTTCTCCTTTTACTTCTTGTGATTTTGTATGCTTATTTTGTCCCAATCACTTGTAAATATTGTGATTCCTCATGATTCTTCAATAAAAACAAAATTATATAAAAAGTCAGTATATCTCTTTTTACAAAGATTCAGTACCAAGCAGGAGGACCTGAACCACAAACCCTGGATTGACAGTCCTTTTGCCTTACCCTATGAGCCACTACAGCTACTGATGACGTTGCCTGCAGAATTTTTTTACTGTAAAGCAAGATATTTTGCTGCATGAAATTTTGACGAATCGGAGCCGACTCCTTTTTCACGGCATGACATACCGGTATTCGCAAATTGCCTCTGGCATTCAATGCATATAGTGTAGACAAGAACTTTCGCACGCACTTTAATTTGGCATATCTTGGCTCTCGAGAAATTTGTGAAATTAAATTGAAAGTGAACATTCCTTGTTTTACAGTAGTCTTTTGTTTATCATAATTGTCATCACAATAAGAGCAATTTTTTTTCAAAAAAAAATTGCACAATCAGATAGAATATCAATAATCAAACACGCAGAAAGGAAATGTTTATAAACAATGAGACAAACGAATCTAAACAAGCACGGACATGTCACTCACCCACTTCAGATTTGAGGTGACCTGTTTGGTCTTATGCTTGGCCTTTAGGGCTTTGTGGGAAGACACCTTGAACGCTGCTGCTGTCTTCAGTCCCTTGTGGCCCTTGAACGTCCCGCCCTGATGCTGCCCCCTCGATCCTGTCGGCTTCTTCACTAATTGGCTCTTCTGCTTGCCAGCTTTACCCATGCTGCAAGTGGAAGAGAAATGTCGATCAAATCCATCAAGTTTATTTACATAATCCATGTGCATGATTTCAGTGGTACTGTACGAGCTGAAATTTTCGCGGTGGTTTTATTTTCGCGAATTTCGCGAATTGCCTTTGAACAGCGAAAATAACAACACGCGAAAATAACAACGCGCAAATAGTTACGTTCAGTCAGACCGTCGCAACCGCGAAATTAACAACACGCGCAAATGTCCTCCAAGTAGCTATTCGCGAAAATATCTGTACGCGAAAATTTCAGCTCATACAGTATATGGCTTTAGAATGCACAGATCAGTGAAAATGCTATGAAATATGCCATGAACAGTTACTATAGCAACTATAGCATGAATTTTTCACATATTTTACGAGAAGCCAAGATTTGTGAAATTAAAATGCACATAACAGTTCTTGTCTCCACTATATACAGTCAATGCCAGTGGCAATTTGTGTAAATTTCATCAGGCCATCGTCCTCCAATTCGCAAAAATTTCATGCTGCGAATATTTATGTTTTTACAGTACATGATCTCTGCAAGTGTGCATACATACATAGGCCTATGTGTGTTAATACAGAAAAAAAAAAACGTCACTACAAAGAATACATTAAGAGTTGTCATGGATCTATAATATTATCCATCGAAATATACATCTTTTTCACTTTTAATTTCAGTTTATTTCTATAACTTTTTTCTTTCAATAACACAATGTACAAACGAAAACACAACAGCAAACAGATTTTGGTAAAACTGAACTCTCTAAAAAATGAAAAATAAACTTTTACCAACAAATTCAATAAATCATTCAGATACATAACACAGCAAATTGTTTAATTTTGTCCCCTGCGACATGTTCTATGGTGCATGTTGTTTTATTAAGCCCCGTTATAACAGACTTTACCATGACAATGTCACGACAATGTCGAAACGAAATTCCTTGTTTCAGGCAATAAAATTTGTAAAGTGTCAGTGCCACCATTGCTACTACAATTTGTGATGTTACATATTAATGAAGAATGATATAAGAATAATTTTCTTTCTGATCACCTTTCTTTGTATGTGACATCATAAATTGTAGTCTATAATCTTTTCATCCAGCAATGGCTGCACAAAAACTAGAATTCATTATAACTTTTGAATGGATTGCCTGATTTTCTTCAAACTGTCACTGATGTGTTCTACTAATATTGCTGCATTCACTCAATCCACATGTATATTTGGGTGAACTTGTCCTTTATTGAAGTTAGAGATGACAAGATCATAGTGTCTGGAGCAAAATTTCCCTATGAACCAATGAGATGGGTTTACATCAACAATGGATGGTCTCTCACATTTGTTGAGATTGCACAAACCAACTTGCTTTCTGCCTTTTTACGGACATCCAAGTTTTTTCTCTTCGGAAGTTCTAATTGCCAAGGAGACACCTGCGCCATAATTTGGTCGACCAATCAATGAAGGTATCAACATACATAATATTTTATTTAAAAAAGAGAAAAAAAGTAGAAAACAGAAGACACTCTACTTTAAAGTAAAAATCAAACGCATCCGTTGGAAGAAGATATAGTTCTGTAATAAGACGCTTGTTACATTTGTGGCTGGAGAAGCGCAAACCTTGAATCTATACAATATCACCTGCGGGGATTTGTGGCTTGTCGAAGACCGTGACATACGAGACAATTTTTTGAGGAGTGCGTGCCGATCCGGACAGAGGGATGCTCCTTCTGCGGAGTAGGATTACGAGCTGATAAGAAGTCTTCCGTTTCTCTCCTGTACGTTCCTATGTTCAAGGGGTTTCTCGAGTCTTACGACTCTGTTTCGAGTCTGGATGCTGCTTTACAAGCACCGTCAAACACTTTTAAAGGGTTTGTATAGTTTTGGTTGAGACTTACATGTGTGTAACTTCAGGTTTTTATAATTTTTTTTTTTTGGTGAGATAGTGAGAAACCTCTCATGACATATGAAAGAGCATGTAATTCCATGAGGATTTCAACGTCTATTTGATGAAAATTTATTTTGAAATGGCTGAGATATCCAAAACAGAGTGATCCTAATAAAGTGTGGGACTCACATTTTATTACGATAGTTTTGTTTCACTTTGCTTTTGGATGTTTCAGCTATTTCAAACCCAATTTTCATCAAATAAACTTTGAATTCCTCTTAAAATGGTATGCTCTGTACTATTTCATAAGTGATTTCTTGGTATCTCGCAAAAAAAGTTAAAGCCCAATTTTCTTCTCCACCAATACTGCACCATCCCTTTAACCACCCCCCCCCCCTTCTGGCATTTTGTAACAGGGAGAAGAGCAGTGGGATGTTTGAAATTCTAGTAAACAGGAACATACCCATGAAACAGTATGCTCTCGAAAGCACAGAAATGTACTCTAAAGGAAATGTTGTATCATGTGAAGTTCATGAGACTAAATCAAGGAATCAGTGTATACTCACATAAAATTAGACAACTCCTCAAGTTTCTACAATATAAATATAAATTTTGATTAATATCCAAGATTTCAAAAGTATCACCATAATACAGACACCACATTTGTAATAGAATCAATTTGATTTTTTTTCTTTTTTCTTTTTTTCTTTTTTTTTTTTTTTTTTTTTTTGGGGGGGGGGGGGGTCCTTTTGTCATGTAAGGGTATCTTGATTTCATACATTTTTTTTTTTCCACAACTGGTTTATCAAATATGATACCAGATTGGATTTATGCATGAATGAAATATATAATGGAGGCGCTATTCAGAATGTGTATCAATTTAAAAAAAAGAGAGAAATGCTGGGGCTTTGAAAAAAATAATAGATAGCTATGCGATCATGATTACTCAATACAGTGAGGAGATATGAATTTAGCATCAGCCACTGGATAATTAGCAAAAAAAAAAAAATTCTAGATTGACTTAGAACCATTTTCTTCCAAAATTACATTGTTTCCGTTATCTCTACATTGGAAGTTAATATCAGATAAGTGTCAATGTAATGACATTCGTTTTGATACTTGTTATCACATCAAATACATAAAAATATAATCAACTTTACCCACACTCCTTCATTGCCACTTGATTTTATATTTCTGTGCATTTACTATCACTCCAGATCAACGGTTGCATATCCAAACTGATTAGAAAATCAAATTGTAAAGAGCTCCTATGTTCTTCACCTTTCTAGTACTTATATGAAAAGGCTTCTGACTGGTTTGTACACAGGTTCTCTGGTAGACTGGAGGAAATTCAAAAGAAGCACAAGTATGTCAGTGCATATCAATGCCAACAAAAGGTGTAACTCTCCAAAATATGGCGCTGCGGCACGCTGAGCATGATCCCACACGTATATATCCCTTGCACTCCTCCTAAACATCCTCTGATGGCCTGTAAGAAGCTTAACCTAGATGCCATGATATGAGGAAGAAGGGGATCAAGGAGAGATAAAGAAAAAAGGGTCTGAAATATGTTGGATCTGGACAGTGCCAGTTCCAAGACGAGAAGTATACCGTTGCGCAAACATAAAAGTAGACAAATCTGTCTATTCTCTATCTGTCTCCTCTCCTCTATTCATGCATTCTCTTCTCTTTCTTTTTCCCCCTTAATTCTTCCCTTCGGTGGCAGACGACTCCTTGCCTGATCTGGCGGTATTCTGCCGTTATCTGATATCGCCATGGAAACGAGAGCCTGGTGGCTTATCCCCCTACAGGATGATTCCCAAATACCACAAGTCGGGGGCTTTCTGAACTCAAGGTGAGTCACTGACATTTCAGTTTGGTGTCAGAAGGGCCTAGAATCGGTGATGATAGAATAGTGATATCACAATCCCGTAAGCGTGACACTACAGCTGGGTGTAACTTTCCTTTTATTCCTCGCTCTCTTTCTGAAGTTGAAGGAGGGGAACTGATTGACAATACTGCCATAGGGATAGTTGTCTGAAGTTTCATCCTTTCATACCCATTATGAAAAACTTACGATATATAGATATCTCAATAATCATCGTAAAGGCATATTGAACTCATGCATTATATTACCCCAGCAGCATCAAAAGTTTTCGTAATGCCGTGAAAGGCTCTGCAAATTTCAATTCATTTCATATGCAACACATCGTTTGTTTTGGTTTTTCTTTTCTTTGCAAACCCAGGCAGTGACCAATAATGACTGTCTCGCATGGGAAAATTGCAGGGGATATCATTTTACATGGGGTACATACACCTGCTGTTACCTGATACATGTAGGCCTATGTCAGGGTGTGCGGTTTTGTAATATTTCTACATCCGTGATTAATGCCAATTCAGTCACAGGCATTCAAAGCACCTGTCAAACAGCTAGTCGCCTGTATCACTGATAGAATCATTCACTGCATGGTCCTCGTCTTCTTTTCTTTTTCTTTCTTTCTTTTTTTTGGGGGGGGGGGGCATTTTGATGTATAACACATGCTCATTAAAATTGTGGAAAGATACTAATCACATGCAAATTTTGAAATGTTATGAAACACACTAACACCAAATACCTTTCCCCACACCTTTAACAGGATACCTGCCCTCAAAATATATACATATACCGATACACTCAAGTGCATATAATCATGATACAAAGTGTGTTTTGTACGTACAGTCAAAGCTGTCTTAGCAGCCACCTGTTTTAATAGTGACCACCTGCTGTATGCAGTCATTAAAAAATTCCCTTTGAACGAAAAGTCTGGTCTATATCCCTATCTACAGTGGCCTCCTGTCTATAATGGTCAGTGCTTTTGTCTTCCTTGGGTGGCCGCTATGGACAAGTTTGACTGTATGTATGTATGTATGTGTGTATGTACTTTTGTATGTATGTATGCACTTTTGTAATGTATGTGTGTATGCATGTTTGTAACATTGTAAGTATGGGAAGCTTTGAGGCCAGTAACCTGCTAAAATCAATGTGCCAACTTCCTTCTATACTTTATCCCTTGGAATCAAATCACAATTTAACACAAATCAAAAGAGAGAACTGTCTAGCTACATGCCCACCTTCATCGCTGATCTTTATGGAAGAAAGGGAGCCAAAAAATAATGTCTCCCCAACCACACTCCCCATTTCATTTAGGCTGCGTTCATGCGAAATTAGAATTGCGTTTCTAAACACGTTTAGTCGCTAAACGTATTTAGTTGCGTTGCGTTAATGCGATTTTTTCCATTTAAACACGTTTCAAAACGCCGATCTGAAGCACGGAAAAAAGGGCGTTTTGAATCATGATTCTGCCAGAATCACGATCGCAGAAACCGCATGAACGCAACCATGATTTCAATCATGATTCTATGACGTCATTGTGCACTGTGCGCATGCGTGTCTCATGCGGTATCCCACAGCTTCTAGTTCTGTTCGTGCGCTTGTGTACGTCTTATGAATCGTGTGTTTTGGTACCATACTTGCACTTGTTTGTTTACATCAACGCCATACACCGATTCTATGCTAGTATCTAACGTTAACTGTTTAATATAATAATACATGTAATTACTCTCCGATTGAGTTAATAAAAGTAATGGCTGCAGCGACGAAGAATTAGGATTATTCCTCGATCTGTTCTTCGATCTGTGGGCAGAGCCTGAATGCCACAGCTTATCGGAAAGTATTCATCGAAATAAAAACGTAAATGCCTGTACAGTTGGAATAAGGAGGTCTGGCTCGAGTTGCAGAGACAAGGTCAAACTGCGCAGTGCGCTGCGCCACAATCAGCGTTGCGAAAGCCCGCATGAACGCTCTTCTGCTGAGACCGTGATTTGAAACGCCGTTTTGAATCATGATTCATGTTTGTGATTCTGGCTACGAAGTTCGCATGAACGCGGCCTTAGTCATCACCTCCAACATCACAACCTATAGTTTACTCTATGATGCAGAGGATGTGCTACTGTATGAAAAGTCACTACTCATGTTTCAGTGGTTATGCACCTATGCAGCACCTTTTAACCATGTGCATGGAAAGATATTCTCAACATTTTTTCCTCATATTTGAGTCTACTACTTGTACCAGTAGTTCCCTCTTGTATTACTCATTCACTCCCTGATTTTTATAGACACAAATTGCTTATTTCATAACACCCCAGTAAGGACCCTTCAAACTCTCACATTATAAACAAACCCACACTCACAAATGCAAGCACACATACAAACAAGCAAAACAAGAATAAAAACCACACACACTCTATATTCAAGCATGTAAAGTCATAATCACATATGTGTACATTATACATCCAGAGGCACGAAGTAGACACGGTCACTCGCACATGCATACACAACGCGTAGGTGCACATTAGTGTATTCAGTGGCGGATCCAGGCGGGGGCACAACGGGCGCGCGCCCCCCTTTATTTTTGTTAAAACAAAAGAAATAAAAAGAACAAATGGGAGATGGGGGTGCGTGCGCCCCCCTTTAATTTTGTAAAGGGCCCCCACTTTATGGAATTCCTGGATCCGCCCCCGATGCATTACAATCTCATCGATCTCCAGTAATAGTATAAGCACATCCAAAATTGCACATAATTCATTTAATTCACCACTGCAGACACACAGCCTCTCATGTTGCACCTTTTTCGTTTTCTTTTTCTTTTTTTCTTTTCCCACTCATTTCCATTTGTTGAATTCATTGAGTTAGTACAATACAAGTTCCAATGGCAAATTACCCATTTCTGTACATGCTTCTTCATGCCTTTTTTTTTTTTATTATTCTACAGCTACAATGTACCATTACTTTCAAGCAACTGCTTCAGATGGCAGACCCCTGAATTTTTTTTCTCTATATTATATAACTGGAAATAAATTTACTATCGATTTCTTTGATTTTATTGTATTTGTTCAAATACTTTAAATAAAAATTATCATGATTATCATTCTGTAAATTTATTATATACATTCTTTGTTCAAAATACACTGTAAATGTACCATGAATTATGTCTGATTTTCATGGAAAATGCTGAAATCAAATCAATCACTGTCAACAACAAAAAAATAAGCGGGAGAGAAGAACGGCAGAATAAGCATAACTTAAACTTTTTGAGTTGTACAAATTTCATGATCAGGTTGTAAGTTCATACATTGTATCTCTGTAATTATATTGGTGCCAGCAAGACTTCAGGAATACTGCGTGTATTGATGGTGCAAGATTACACTACCAAGGCAAAAAGGACTTCAAAACATTTCTCACGTTCCAATACTTTGATAGTCATGTCATATCTTTGGGTTGTTGTTTGTTTGTTTTTTATCATCGATGTTTCACAGATGAAAGTTTATTTTATGATGTCAGAAAGTAGCAGATCTAGAACAGATGGCTTTGACAAAAACACCAGAAATATATGTTCACACATTTGCATATGTTTGACAATCAGGTGAAAGAAGACATCAACTGTTAAACTGAAACATTTTGAAAAACAAACAAACAAACAAATTTATCACACACACATTCACACACAAAACAAAAACAAAGTGAACACTTGCCTTATCATCAGATGTCTGTTCTGTGAACTGGTTGTAAAAATGCAACAATCCACTTTGGTACATGGAAATGGAAAAAAGACCAAATTCTACTGCCCCTTCCCTCCCCCCCCCCCCCCCAAAAAAAAAAAAAAAAAAACAGCTGAAAATGCAGGCCAGTTTTAGCGAAGTAATTCTAGGCCCTAGAAAATTACAAAAAGTGTCTCTGCTTGCATGTAAGTGAGCCCCACATTCATGTTTGCACAGAAAATGTTATCTAGACCACACAGTGGCATCATCCGTGCCATGGATACCTCCGTCTCCATCACCAGAGATGACGATGCCTTGTGAGGTGGACTGCTTACATCTGGGTTTTCTCTCACAGGGCCTTGTGAAGTGGAGCTTCCATGTGTACATTGTGACAATCTTTTTGATACATCATGTATGTGTTGGTCTTGGTCAGGTGCACAGATGCCCATAGGTACCAGCTAGGCTACTTTTTTTTTTTCCAGTTCAGCAAGGCATTCATCTAGAGATACTGTAAAATGAGGAATGTTTGCATACATTTTGATTTTGCGAATTTTGCGCCAGCCAAGATTCGCGAAATTAAAATGCACATGAAAGATCTTGTCTACACTATATGCATTGAATGTTAGAGGCAACTCGCGAAAATTTCATGCCATAAAAAATATATTGTTGTACGCATGTGACATCATACACTGCAGTAGTCTTCTCATCCAGCGGTGACTGCACAAAAACTTCAAAAATTCATAACTTTTGAATGGATTGTCCGATTTTCCTCAAACTTTCAATGCTGTGTTCTACAAATATTGCTACATTCTCTCAATCCTTATGTTAATGAAGGTGAACTTGTCCTTTAATTAATCCCTTAATCTCTGTATTTTCCAAACAAAATTTGAGACAGAGAGTTGCTGCTTTGAGAAACTGGACGATGGCAGAATATTCCATGAAAAGCAAAGAAATCGGTCAAACTCTTTCCCACTCAAAGGCAGGTGTAAATGGCAGCCTGATCTAGAAACTTGATGCAGGCTGTACGAGCAATTTGTCATCCACAGATTAAAACAAAACAAAACAAAACCTTACATCCACAAGGACATGGTATTGTTTACCTTGTTGACTAGATGACACATCTGCGGGGGAAGAATCTCATAAGGTTACCAAGAACTACGGAAGAAAGGACGCAGGTGTCATGTTGCACAACAGAGCAAGAGTTTTCATGCAGAGACATAGATCATCAGGACGCCCGATGGTATAGGCCTTCTTCTCTAGAGGCAATGAATCTCCTACAATTGCATCCTCCGAGCCGACCCTCAATCTTCGAACACTGACTTCCTATCTTTGAACACCACTCGAGTGTAGGAGTTTGTCTTTAAACACTGAGTGAGTATAGGAGTATGTCTCTTCACACTGATCTAGGATAAGATCATGTCTTTAGAGTGTGTCTGTGAATACTAATCTAGTATAACAGTTTGCCTCTGGAAACTGGCTAAAGAGAAATGATACCATAATATACATGTAGATTGAGTAAATGTAGCAATATTAGTAGAACACATCAGCAAAGTTTACAGAAAATCTGACAATCCATTCAAAAGTTAGTTTTGGTGCAGCCATTACAGGTTGGGAAGACTACAGTTTGTGATGTCACCTTTGTACAACGATATAAAGAAAATATACAGAGTATTCCACAAAATGTCATTTTTTTTTTTAATAATGAAAAGTACACATTTGTCTAACTTGTTACTGGCATATGATATGGATAAGATTATTTCCCCTGCTTTCTGAACGAGGTAGGTCAAGTGCTCTTTCATTATGCTAGAAAAGTGGAAATATGTTGAATTTTATTTTTATTTTCTTTATATCTGTCTATATGTCACAAAGTGTGGTCATCCTGACATCCAGCGACTGCTGTATTGAAACTTTAAAGATTTAAAACTATTGAACAGATTGTCCAATTTTACTCAAACTTCCCAAGTGTGTTCTACTAACATTGCTGCATTCCCTATTCATATGTTTATTTGGGTTTCATTCTCCAAAGTAAAAGAGTTTGTTATTGAAACTGGTTTAGAAGAAGAGTGTATCTATTGAAAGTGAGTGAGTAAAGGCAGGGCTCAACATTAATGGTGGCCCAGTGGCCTGAGACCACTAAAAGTTGATGTTGGGATACCAAATTTCCAAAAAGGCTATCATTTAGTGGCCTGATCAGACACTTAAGATTCAAAATGGAATGTTATGTTTCCACTTATTTCTGGCCACTCCATTTTTTTTTTCTACCAAAATTTTAGATCTAAAGATTTTAGTGGCCCAAATGGGCCATCCAGGAAAAAAACAGTTAGTGTGGGAGTATGATTTTGAACAGTGACTGAATATAGAACTATGAATTTGAGTACTGATTTAGTACAGGACTATTTCATTGAACACTGAGTATAGGAGGAGTATATCTTTGTCCATTGACAAAGGATAGAAGTACACATTGTATATCTTTGACAAATTAAAAGTATAAGAGTATATCTTTGAACAGTGACCGAGTATATGAGTATGCCTTGATAACTTATGTATAAGAATAAGACTTTGATAACTTATTATGCATAAGAATAAGTCTTTGATAACTTATTATGTATAAGAATAAGTCTTTGATAACTTATTATGTGTAAGAATATGTATTTGCTTACTTATTATGTATAAGAATACCGGTATGTCTTTGAACACTGATTTAGTATAGAGTTAGCTACTGGACAGCCAAGTGCTGGCCTTGTCTGGACCATACTGCCCTGTTAGAAGAGCACACATCATCGCTCCCTTTTCTGGGTCCTCTGTGAGAAATAACTTTCCCAGCAGGGGCATTCTGCTTCACTGTGCAACTTTGGGGTAGTTTTCTTATTTTTCTCTTGACAGGGTCTTTCAAGAGTTGTCAAAATTCATGTGAATTTGTACTTTGCAAGGTTTGGCCAGCGGTGCACTTTTTCTTCACTGTACAATGCACAGTTTTTCTTTCATTCCTCAATGTGTAAATTCAAGAAATGTGACACAATCCCTGAATCTAAATATCTGCTCTTTGCCAAGGTGCAACTTGTGCTTACTGGAATTGAAAGAACCATTAAAGGGATGGTACAGTATTGGTGGAGATGAGAATTGGGCTTTTAACTTTTTGTGTGATACCAAGAAACCACTAATGAAATAGAACATTCCATACCATTGTTAGAGGAATTCAAAGTTTATTTGATGAAAATCGGATTTGGAATGGCTGAGACATCCAAAAACAAAGTAAAACAAAGTGATCAAAATAAAAGGTGGGTCCCACCTTTCAATATTAGGATCGCTCTGTTTTGGATATGTCAGCCATTTCAAAACTAACTTTCATCAAATAAATGTTGAATTCCTCTTGGAATTACATGTTCTTTCATATTTCATAAAATATTTCTCATTATCTCACCAAAAATGTTAGAAACCTCACGTCAGGTCGAAACCAAAACTATACGATCCCTTTAAGTTTTCACTGTGTAGGACTCATATACAGTGTGAGATTCCAGTTCTCCCATCCCACTTTTGGCTAAAAATCTCCTAATTTGAGGCCATTCTCTCAAAATCTCCTGCTTGATGCTAAATTTCCACCACATGAGCTGTGTGTCTCCTGTTTAAGGTGCATTTTCTCCTGCATGAATTTAGCTTTCTCTCACCCAACTTTACTTTTGTCCTATATGTTAAATAATTATGCTTAGATAGCACCAGAGAACATCTATAAATATCTGGATGCAAGGGATGTCGTGCTTTGCGCTCATGACGTGCACTACGAACCCATGATATTGTGCTCATGTTTCACGCTATCAGAGTCTCCAGTTTAACAAACTGGAGACCAGGTGGGAGAATCTCCTGTTTAAGAGATGTTTGGGGTTGGAGTCTTCGGTACAGCAGTACAGCAGTAGCATCTTATCCAACAGATATAATACAAATGTGATATTAAAGGTCATTGTTATTGAGTTGTCACTCTAATGAGTTGTCACTCTAACTTTATGAATATTTTTCTTCAGAGAAGAAAAGACAATAGACCCATGATTTCTTTGGAGGCCAGTGGTTGAAGATTACACCCCTGCAAAATCACTGTTGTTAATAAAAACTGATTATATTTAACCCTACGAGTTCCCTTACCCACTCTATCCCAATAACTGTCTTAATCAACATTTCCTCATCCACACTACAACAAAATTACCTTTATTTTCTGGTCAAATGAGATTGGTTAAGTACGTGAGCAATGGCAATTGTGGCAGATAATCCAGCGTACTGTAGCAACATTGACTACCATGACCAGAACGCACACAGAGACACATGCACATGGACACAAAGACACTGACAAACAGACAGACAAACACACATGTACACTTGAGATGAGGAAGCACAAAGACACAAAGAGTTTATACTGAGAAAACTGAGGTAACTGACCGGGTATAACCCCCCATGGAGGAGGACATGCTACAAAGAAGGCAATTCAAGTAACCAAGACAGATTCATCTGCATGCACAAACCCTGCATCGTCACCGGTAGCATGACAAGGAGTACTCGAAAACTCCTCCTCTACCTCCTCCTCCTCCTTCCACGCAGCGACGTGACTGATAAAACATCACGTCTTTGAAAGCGCAATGCTCTCACGGCAAATACACAAATTACACCTACTTAATACTGCTACACAGTTGGTACTGCATGACTTTCACTCTAATGACTGGGCCTGAATTTCTGTTGATGTAAGAAATGATGTGACTCATTCAATTAAAAAGAATTATTATTATTAATGGTATCTTTCTTCAACAAATCATTGATCGCAGCCAGAGGCTGAATTACAAATGATTTTACAAAAGTGAAAAATATACATACACAGTATTACATAAATATACAAATGTAAAATTACAAAATCAAAATAACACGCAGGCTCACACAAAACAAGAACAATTCGAACAAGAAAGAAACTCTCAGGCACTGCATACACAAAAAGTAATGAAAGTTTGAATTGACGTGGATCACTGACCCTAAAGTTTCCAAGACAGTCACTGCCAATCAGTACATGAATATTCATTAAGTTCCATGAATGTACATTGTACCTTAAACCATTTCCGGGTATGAGAAGAAAAAAAAAACAGAAATTGGAATTATAACATTTTCGCTTTATGTTTGACCTTTAACCCTAATATTTCCAACAGTTCTTTCCAAGACTCACAAGTCACTACTTAAAGGACAAGTTCACCTTAATATACATGTGGATTGAGTGAATGCATCAATATTAGTAAAACACATCAGTGAAAGTTTTAGAAAAATCAGACAATCTATTTAAAAATTATGAATTTTTCAAGTTTTAGTGCTGCCATATATAGCTGGATGTGAAGACTACTACAGTTTGTAATGTCACATGTGCAAAAGGATTCAAAGAAAATATACAGAAAATTCATCATATTTTCACTTTTCTTGCATAATATACCTACCCTTGACTTGCCTCTTTCAGAAAGCAGGAGAAATGATATTACCCTTCACAGTAACAAGTTGAGGGAATGCATACTTTCTACAAAATTGAAATTTTGTGGAATTCTCTTTAAATTTACTTTCTTTATATTTTCTTTATATCGTTCTATGCATGTGACATCACACAACAGTAGCATCCTTCTTATCCAGCAGTGACTGAGCAGAAACTTTAAAAATTCATAAATTTTGAATGGATTGTCCAATTTTCCTCAAACTTTCACTGATATGTTCAACTGATATTGCTGCATTCACTCAATCCATATGTCCATATGAATCCATATTTGATACATACTGTAAATATCATTTGGGCTGGCTCATATAACTAATGAGCCTTTAGCAATTGGGCTTTCATAGCTTAACCAAGCTTGATTTGTGTTGCCCTAATTGCATGTAACAGGTACAACAGGTACAACTCAAGATTTAAAAAAAAAAAAACCCAACTTGTTATCAATTCCTATATATTGCAGTCATATTTGAAAAATTAGTGCATGTGCTGGGAAGGCTGGTGTAGATGGAATATTCTAGCTCCTCAAGTCACCTTGGCATTGGTTTCTTTGATTTTGCTTCATATTCTATCTGTTTGTAGTTTCACTAAGTCATTATTCATTCTCTTATGTATTTTCTGAGGGTTCCATACCATACAAGCTTTGCATTTTAATGGGACCCTTCATTTCTTTTTCCATCCTTGTACTATGCATGTGTATATACCTTTAAAAAAATGCAATTATGTTGTTACTCATGATCACATGTATTTTGTTAATTTATGTTTTTGAAATTATTACAAATATGTTCTGTTACTGCATTGTATACAAATTTCCCTGTTTATTTCAATGGAAATGAAAAAAAAAAAAATAAAGCTGAAAGTTGAAAACCTTGATGAGTCTGACTTAAAGGACAAGTTCACCTTCATAGACATGTAGGTTGAGTGAATGTAGCAATATTAGTAAAACGCATCAGGGAAAGTTTGAGGAAAATCGGACAATCTGTTCAAAAGTTATGAATTTTTGAAGTTTCTGCTCAGTCACGGGTGGATGAAAAGACTACTATAGCTTGTGATGTCACATGTGCACAACGTTATAAAGAAAGAATAAAGAAAATTCAACATATTTCCATTTTTATCGCATAACAAAAGAACACTCGACTTCTCTCTTTCAGAAGGCAGGGGGAATAATATTACCCTTAACATACGTCAGTAACAAGTCAAAGAAATTTGCACTTTATTCAAAAAGTAAAGTTTTGTGAAATTCTCTTTTTATTTTCCTTATATCGTTGTACGCATGTGACATCATACACTGTAGTAGTCTTCTTATCCAGCAGTGATCGTGCAGATACTTCAAAAATTCATAACTTTTGAATGGATTGTCCGATTTTCCTCAAACTTTCACTGATGTGTTCTACTAATATTGCTGCATTCTCTCCATCTTTATTTATATGAAGGTGGACTTGTCCTTTAATGATGTTAATCCCCATCTATATAAAGTTTGAGTCAAAATTGGTACATTGAATATGAATTGTATCTTTCTGAAGATTGCAAAAGATTCTGACAGAGAAACACTTTTAAACTATTTCAGCCCCACTACCTCAAAATTCCACTGATACCATACATTGCTGGTGAACAGAGCTTCAGAATATTCACAGGACAAGGATGTCTCTTGATGTTATTAACGTCTTCATTTATAATGATTATACTTGACTTCCCTTTCTCCTAATATATCTTATCTTTCTAATCTTGAATTTTCCAATTTGATAATTCTAAAGCTCACTTTATCACAAAGCTGTTGTTGTTTACAATTATGTATGTGTGTGTGTGCTGTTTACTTTGATTTATTGATTGTAAAGTGGCCTTTTGCATGGCTTTGAGTACCCAACATCCTTCAATGAAATTAAGACACTCATCAATATTTGATAACAATTCTGACACAAGCTTATAGTTTTGGTCTACATTTTCCAATTGACAAAACTATACAAAAGTAATGAAATATTGCAATAATTCCTACAAAATTTATGCACCAACATTGTAGCCAAAATTAATCTTCAATCTTCCTTTATTGTTTTTTTTTTTGTGTGTGTGTGCACTCATCAGATTCTGTTTGTCATTTATACAACAATAATTATTTATATAAGGGATGGACATTACACATTATCAAGATGTTATCATGCAGAATGCCAAAGAGTTGGCAAATATGAGTTGAGTTACTCTTGAGCAGGCACAATTTCGCCAAATCAAGCACCCCAAGAGTCGTAATTGACCCGGGTAAATGTGCCTAAAGATCTTGGTAAACACAGCAGTCTGTCTCACGCAAGATAATATTTAGATATCCAAGAGCAAATGAGACAAAATTCCACTCCCCTGGTGGCACCAAACAGAAATGTGAACAAGGAATTGTTGGTTTCAATGTCAATAGTTTTTAAAGGTCAAATAAATATTTACTCAAGGGCCACACAATTACTTCAGCTTTTGTTATCATTCAGAATTCAAGAACTGCAGTTATGCATCACCGAAAGAAACAAGGAAATTTCACAGGGCTCTCGTGTGAAAGCAAATCTTCTTTGTGCTCAAATCTAAGCGTGTCTGCTTGCATTAGCACTGCTGAGGCGTCAGGGAAAGTTTTCTGACCCCATTTTGTAAATGCACCAAGAGAAACATCTTTACCCGCTTTCCGGTCAAACAAGTAAACTTGATTTAACACAAACATGTTGAGTAATTGTGATATTTCATTCTGAAAATAGGATTCACTACAAAATATTAAAGTCAAACTTAACAATGTAAATATAAGTTATCAAAAGAGTTTATTTGCAGAAATGCTATAAATTCAAAATGAATTGTACTTTCTCGATAAACATGTATGCCTGCCCTCTAAAAACTCAGTGCTCAATGGAGAGACAATAATCCTCAGAAAATATGTTTTAGGCCTATCACCAGAGAATTTTCCTTATTTACAGAGCAAGACTAAAATGAAATATTTGGATATCCCTCATTTCATAATTGGTATGGGTACAGGTTATTTCCCATCTGTATTCTTATAACATCACACAAGTTTTTTGCTTTTTGTTTTTACTAGAATACAAACATCTTTTCTGAATATATGCTGAAAGAAAAGATGCAGCAAAGTTAAAATGGGTGAATGGCTACCATTCCAATAACAATGATTGAAAGAAGTCTTTTTCCCTCCATTCTCACTCTCTAATTACTCCGTCAGAGAACATAACCTGTCCAAACTTTCACCAAACTTTCGCCAAACTGTAAACATTCTTACCGTGATCACATACTGCCTAAATACCAAATCGCTGTTTGGAAAATAATGCATAGAAGTCCGGGACCACCCGTGGTGGTGGCACACACCTGCCCGGCCGGTGCATTAGAAATTACAACATGACCAAGCACCTTCCCCTATTCAATTTCCCTACCTTTTGCATCTATGACCACTTAAGAAAGAAACAAAACCAACAACAAACTTCATAGTTACAAGAATTCCGCAGAAGAAAAGACAAGTTCTTTAACCTGTTGAAGATGAGTCCTGAGTACACTCAGGCAAGTGTCTATGGGAAATGGATGTTGCAACAAAATCAGTCCATCCTCAATGGGTTAAAATGCAAGATAACACATCCCCTCTCGTCCCCTCACCAACAAAGAAAACAACACCACACACACACACACACACTCACATAAACATGCGAATGATAAAAAGGAGAGCAAGAAATAAAGGCATTACCATGCCCCAGATAAGACCTGCTCACCTGTAAGCTAAGCTAGTGACACATTTAACATGTTGGTAACAAAAGCCAAAAGCCAGACTAACTTCAAATTGGGTGATGGAAATTTCTATGGATTGCTCAGCATGGATATACCTCAGGTAGTAGAATAGTTGGCTTTTTTTTTTTCATTAGAGATACTTTAGTTTTCCTCACTGCAATGAGGACGGCTATAAATGCACAAGCCAGGGGCAGATCTAGCTTTTTTCCAAGGAGGGGGTTCAGGGGCTGAGCTGGGTATTGTGAGGGAGGGTAGTGACCAAGCCCGAGCTGGCGAAGCGAGCGAGGGGGGGGGGGGGGGAGTGTGTGGGAGGGTGGTATCCCCTACGATGGGGATTTTTTGTAAAAACGGAGTACGTTTATAGAGCATTTAAATGAAATTTCTAGGGAAATAAACCTAGTAAAAAAAAAATCACTGTGAAGGACTATAATAACTTATGCAAACTATTCATTTTACTATAAGTACAGACAGAGTGAGAGAGCCACTCTCACTTTGCCATTCATCTGAAATGCATTCATTAAAAGCTAAAACATAATCGCACTGTTTGAGCTATAAAAATTATTCTTATATTACTAGAAAGCACAGAAGAAAAGGAAAAATGTAGGGTTTACTAAATGTATGTTCCACGGGGCACACTCAAGGACACGAAGCTACCATCTATACGCTAAATTTACTCATAAGTAATATTAGTGTATAGATATAATAATGTAATATGTTCAGTGTATTATAGCCCCGTCAGGGGCAAAAATTTTGCATTTTCAGTTATGAAATTGACAACTTTTAGACAAGAAAAGTGTCGAGGGGGTGGGGTTTAAACCCCCCGCGCCATCAATCTGCCACTGGAAGATTGGTCTCCCACCATACACTTTCAAATTGCACATACAGGTGTAATGCTTGGGGTAGAGATGGTGCTTCCCTGCTGACCATTTCATTTGATAGCCGGTGTCATGACAATAAAAAAGTCTTGGCAATGATTTTCTGACAGGGTGTTCAGACACACAAAAAATTGACACCAAAACGATAAAGCTTTATGATGGATTTATGTGTCTGAATGCTGATTAATGAAACATTGTTCAACGACTTGCCTCGCGGGGACATGGGGACAAGTCCCAGTGAACATTCACATTATGGTTTTGAGGGGAAAGTCCTGCAGTGTGGGACGATCCCCACAATGTAGGGACCAATGTAACGCAGGGACAGAGTTACATGTACACAGACAGCTGAACTAATTAAAGATGCCCCTTTCATGCTCGGCAAATTTCACCAGAGCTTACCCGAGATCTCTTGGGTGACACTGCAGAATGAAAGGCATGGCTGGTGAACTCCTGGGTAAAATGGCGCATAACTTTTTCAGAAATCTCACCCTCAAACCATCCCTGGTAAACTCGCAGGTGTCTCCGAGATCTCTGCGGTGCACCCGGGTGAAAATGTAACCTGAAAGGCATCGCGATGAAACTCTCGGGTGAAAAGCGAAGGTCAGCATGCCAATTGATGTCTCGCGGGCCCCGTTCGCGCATGCCCCATAAAATGTACTTGCACTGCAGAAGAGCAGATGAGAATAATTCAAGCGGGCAAGCTACTTTGCTAGTAAGTAGTATGAAAGAAATTTCTTGCAGGTGTTCCCCATTTGATTCAGCATCGAATTTCCCAGGTAATCACCTAATTGACTAGCATGAAAGCAGCATAACAGATACAGAGAAAAAGATACACAGAGAACAGGTGAGTCACAGAGAGGGAGAGATGACATATAGCTAACTACTAGGAGAAATTGAAGAGTAGATATATAATGGTGTGAAAAGAGGAATACATAAATAGATACATAATGACACAGTTAGAAACACTGATAGCACAGACAGATAGAAAGTGTAAAATAAACATAGATCTAAAAATGTAAATAGAAAGAAGAAATAAGAATAGAATGGTAAAAATAGTGAAATAACAGAAAGAGAGAATGAAAGATAAAGAGAGAGAAGAGAGGGGGACAGAAGGAAAAAAATTCTAGCATTAACAGAGGGTTGTTGTGTTTTTTTTTTTTTTAAATCTGGAAATATGTACTACTACCAGTTGTTTGACAGAGCTATTTTAGGAATCACTGAGGTGTGTTAATGGACATTTATCTCTGAATGTAGCCCAAGACGTTGTCATTCAATTATTTCTGGTTTTGAATAAAAGTTAAATGACTGTGCAAATAGTAATCCACACAGATGCTCCTGAGGGCTCAAATCTCATTTATCACTTTAACAATGCAATCCTCTGATGCCTGTAATGTAAGCTTGCTTGTGGTTGTCTTGTTTGCGGTCGTGCTTGAGCACCGATGAGCGCTGTCTCCCGTTGTCGCCAGCGGGATACCTGTCTCTTCTGTCACATTCTCAATGATTGTTGCAGATAGCCTACTGCAACCCTTTCAGAACTGGTGGCCAGCGAGTATACCCTTTCACTTTTTTCTTCCAAACTCCCCCAAATTTTATGGGATTACGGGTTGGGTTAACATTCGTTGAAACTTTTGTAGTTAAATTTATGATACCAAAACAGTATAGAGCTACGATGAATTTATGCGTCTGAACACTGACTAAAGAAATGACGTATAATTAAACGACGTATAACAAAACCACGGTCAGAGCATCGTTTTGAACTAGAACTTGATAACGAATCAGCATTCCATCGTGTCCATTGTGCGTCTGAACATATGGCGACCATAGAATGGTATAACTGGATGGGGCTTAATGGGAGCGCACACGAAAGGTGACCGCGAGTAGCTGTCACTCGTGACCAGAACAGCATGCGCAGTGGGAAACTGCACATGACGTTTAGATGATTCTATATACTGTATACGCCATTATCTTCGTGAGGGTTTAATTTTCACGAATTTGCGAATTGCAGTTGGATCGCGAATTTAACAACGCGTGAAATTGTCTCCATGCGCTTTGTTAATAGAGCATTAACGTAAGCGTCGGTGTCGATTCGCAAAAACAACATCTCGCGAAAATGTCTATGACCTCGTCATTCGCGAAAATATCTGTACGCAAAGATAATGGTGTATACAATACATCATTTCTTTATTGAGTTTTGGTACAAACTGGCTTGTGTCTGAATGGGGGAGAGAGAGTGAGGGCTCATGTGGCAATGAGAAAACAAAGTGACATAGGACCCTTTCAGACATATCAACTTCTTGTATGTTCATATGACGTATGGATATACAACGTATGCGTACTGATATCAGTCCATTCAGATGTAGCACCCCGTTTTCGATAATCGTTTGGAAGCATTCAATACCCAGTCAAACTTTCATGGCGAAGCTCATTTTACATACAAGCCTCTCTGTTGCCCAGTACAGACATTGTGCCGGCTTTGCACTTCATGCTTATATTATGTACTGGACTTATCTGTAGTAGATGTCGCATTGCAAAATAAGCCCCGCCTACTTATATGATGTATGGATGCACAAGAAATTTCCAATGCAAAAAAAAAAAAGAAAGAAAAAAAGAGCGATATGGGTATTGGATACTGTAAAACACAATATATTCGCGGCATGAAAATTTTGCGAATTGGAGCCGACGGTCTTTCTCGCAGCAAGAAATTTTCGCGAAATTGCCACCGGCATCCAATGCATATTGTGCAGAAAAGAACTTTCGCGCACATTTTAATTTCGCAAATGTTGGCGCTCGCGAAATTTGCGAAATTAAAATGCACGCTAACATTCCTTGTTTTACAGTATGTAGCATAATCGTACGATACAATGCTCAAAACATTTTGAAAAACGTGCAATATTGAAACAACATATCAATATGAGGGCATTCATGTGGGAAAAACGTCCTATATCCATACGCCGTATATCGTTACGAACACTCCCTTGTCTGAAAGGAGGGACAGTGTCTAGGGTGGATAGTGTCTACAGCATTGAATCATGTTTTGATTGAAGGATTTTAAGCTTGAGATTGAGTAGGTGTCTGAGAACTCTGATTGGGTTACTACAACCTCTGCCAACCATGGACACAAGATCCAGTTTGGTGGTTGCTACTGAGTCTCAGAAGAGATTCAAACATTCCGAGCCGGTTAATGATATCATCAATGAGCTCTCCTGAGGGAGCACTATGTAAATCCATTGCCTGAGGGAATCTGCTATTTAAGCATGTGCAAAGTCTATTGGGATATAAGAATCTTGCAGGGAACAGGAATATAGGTCAATTTGACACAAGAATTATCGGCTTTTGGACTGCAAAGCAACTACCAGTATCAATATCACTCATTGCAGATCACACATTGGTGAAAAAAATTCCCTTGGCTTCAAGGAAAGCACTCTATCTCTGAACTGCACAGGCCTTAAGTTGAGTTTACACCATGTTCCCAGCAACCGTGGCAGCCCCGTTTCTGGCTTATCAAGATTATCATTTAATCTCCTTTTTTCATGTACCTGAAGAGTATGACATTGGCAAAGCACACATGAAAAATGATTTCCACACTACACTACTCTTATCTTTAACCCGTTGAGAACGGACTGATTTTGATACAACACATATTTCCCATAGACACCTACCCAAGTATACTCGGGACTCGTCCTCAACGGGTTAATACACTGAGCCTTTTGACTACCTAGCATATCATTGTGCAGTATGTGCTGGTAAAGTACAGCCTAGTATGCTTTGGCATCATTTGTTTGTTTGTTTGTTAGATTGTTGTTTATTGTGGTGTGAGAATGGTTCAAGTAAAGCACCTTTGTCAATCTTCATAACGAAGGCCTACAATGCATTGACGGAAAAATGCAATTACTCATATATCACAAAAATCAAAGAAACAATCCCACGAAATAATGTCATGAGCAACTGCTATAACAAGAACCGCTCAAATGTTTGTGTGGTGATATGACTTCAGACATTTTGAAAGTGGAAGCGAAAGTGTGACTGCCCCACATGTGACATATCGCATCCTTGCACGGTCAGTTGCAGGCCGACAGAAGGATAAAAATTGAAAACCCCTTTTGAAATTTTTGAAAGCATAGATTAGTCATCCCATGTGGACAAGAAGAAGACAAGTTCTACTAATGGGGTAATTTGCTAACTCAACCGGTTGCTGCATAAAGACGGTGAAGGTCACGAAAGGTCACTGAAGCTTTCTCTAGTAGCAATTAAAACGTCATCCTCTCACCGCAAGAGGAGAAAACAACAGCATTAAAGGGAACCAACACCTAGCAAGAACTTTTTTTTCGCTCTGCAATAGACACAACACTAACAAACCTAGCTTCTTGCATCTTGAAGAGAAGCCAAATGCTCCTGAAAGAGCATCAGTGGACCCCATGATTTAGAAGCATGTAACAAAAGACAAAAGTCACACCCGGAATTGTATTGATATTTGATAAATTCCACAAATGCAATCAATTCTGCATTGGTTTTCTTCTCATAGAAGTTGTAGTCATGCTGATGACATTTCAGTGACATGTGTCTTTAAAGGGAAGGTAAACCCAAAAAGCAATGTGGATTGAGTGAAAGCAGCAACATTAGTAGATCACATCAGTGAAAGTTTGAGGAAAATCGGACAATCGATGCAAAAGTTATGAATTTTTAAAGTTTTGGTGTTGAAACCGCTGGATGAGGAGACTACTAGAGGATATGATGTATGAGTGGACAACAATACAAAGAAAATATAAAGGAAATTCAACAAAAATTCACTTTTCTAGAATTATGAAAGAGCAATGGACCAACCTCTTTCAGAAAGCAGGGGGAATAATTGCTACCCCTAACATATGTCAATATCAAATTGATGGAATTTGTAATTTTCATGAAAAATGGATTTTTGTAGAATTTTCTTTATATTTTCTTTGTATTGTTGTCCACTCATACGTCATAACCTCTAGTAGTCTCCTCGTCCAGCGGTTCCAACACCAAAATTTTAAAAATTCATAACTTTTGCATCGATTGCCCGATTTTCCTCAAACTTTCACTAATGTGTTCTACTAATGTTGCTGCTTTCACTCAATCCACATTGCTCTTGGGGTTTATCTTCCCTTTAAGTTTAAACCGACTAAACTAAAGTCTTTTTTAGCCTGGAGGTTCCCTTTAATGTATAAAGGCCCTGCTATTCTTTGGATTTACTTCTTAATGGACCCCTATAATCAGATCAGTGCTAGCAAATTGTCTGGATTCACAATACTCTGATGAAATGGAGAAAGGGCTTTGCATTCAGAGATTTCATTTCTTCATCTCTCCTACACAGTCCTCCAGCCACACAAAGCTTTCCACCTTGTCTTCAAGGGGATTCTACTTGTGCGCACCCGTGCACGGCACTAGACAATGTTTGCGTCAATACCCCGCCCTGATAATCACATGCTTTAGATCACTGCAGTGTGCATTAAATATAGATGTTTTTAACACATTAGAGGCAGCAATAACTAGTAACAGAAAGTAAACCACAAATCAATGGCACACACTGGAAAATAAGCACATGTATGCATGTAAACATTCATGGAAGATTTTCATGAAAGGGTTTCTGGGTTTTGTGTGGACTAAAGGACTAAAATGGACTGAAATTTAATCATATCAATAGTGTCATCGGGGCCTTCTAATCATATCACTCACACAGTAAGTCTGCATTTTTTAATGAACATCTTTCCCTTATTCTATCTCTCTTTTCTGTGTGCATTCTGTCTCACTCTCTTTCTTTCCCTCTCTTCTCTTTTATCATTCTTTCTCATGCTCCATCATCTCATTGCTCACAAAAACTGGGTGTCATATGAGTTCATCTTATAAGAAATTACAAAAATCACCAAGGGTCTTTTATCCACAAAGTTCTGGCAATTCTGGCCCAGGCATATGAAAACAAGCTCATCAGGAAGTGGAAGGAGGAGTAATGTAGTAATGGGTTCCATATATTAGATCCAGTCAGAAATGACTTTGGGCATACTCCAGCTGATGAGGCAATAAGGATATTAGAGGCATTATTTACCATTTGCAGATGAAACAAAAACCCAGCTTTTCATAGTGTTTCAAAATAGTTCTTAAATGTGAGTTAGGGATAGAAACAACCAATGTTGAAAAGTTAATCATTATAACCAATGTTAAATATTGTCAAATATAATAAATGTAAACGATGGGTATTATAAAATTGTTTCTAGAATAAACCCTCTACAGTTATGGTTTCTTGAGAAAAAAAAAGTGATATTTCTTTTTCATATTTTAGGCTTTGTTGCAAAATTTTGATGTGGTAGGATGTTATATGATAAAACTGACCTATACATATATCTGCATCAAATGTGATAACTCAAGCATTTATTAAATCAGTGCTCCCAATAGTGAACAATACCTTTAATGATGCACACTGTGACTTTGCCTATCCAGGAAGCAATACAGAATGAAACGTGACAAGAGGTAGAATCAGCACATTGATTCTTGCCTACACACTTTGATGTCAGCAGGCCAGTTGTTCTGACAGTTTGGAGCTTTTCTGTCAAAAGATTTCATAGAATTTGTGAAGTTAGGGTTCAGAGTAAAAGATAGTGGGTAATTTTCATCCGATCATTTCCCAGTGATGGCTATACACTCAGGTAATTCTTACAAAAACTTGGAAAAGCACTTGGAGAGCACAGACCTCTGCCAAAGCAAGCAGCGTTTTTCCATCCATAAATGGTGCTGAAATTTTGCCTGATTGCCCATCCCCCCCCAAAAAAAAAAAATGATAAAAGAGCCTTTTGTTTATCTCATCAGCTTTCGTGCTGCGCAGCGCCTTGAGCAGAACACATGCTCTGGAGCGCGTATGCAAACCTCAAATACGTGCAGTTTGAACTCCCAAGTTCATTGACCCTATTTGCCAAAAGATAAAAAAAAAAAAACCTTTAAGAAATTCATAAAATTCCTTGATCATTTCCAAAATTATTCATCTGTTCCTTGTGTCATTATAAACTTTCCCTGTAAGTTTCCTCCAAATCCATTCACAACTTTTGGGTTATTTCGCAAACAGACAGACAAACCAATGCCGGCAAAAACATAACCTCCTTGGCGGAGGTATGTAAATATTTATGAGCATCCATGTAGTGACAGCCAAAAAATCTAACTAATGACAGAGATTAAGATGATACAAGTATACAATAAAGTACTAAAAGATACAGATGTACCGTGGTAATGACAATGCATTTTTATCAATGGCATAACTGTTATCATGACTTAGGAATTACTTCTTTCAGTTGTTATCTCGTGGATGTTAAACACACCTGCCAGTGAGCCCACGCAAAACTTGTATACCTTGGAGTGAAATGAATTAACCAAGAGGAGAGAGAAGACTGGATGCGAGGGCTTGAATGTGAATAGATTCTCCTGCATCAGGTATATTAAGTTTCCATTCCACCTCCCAGGTGCACAGTGGTCGAAAATTCTGAAATGGAAATCGGGATTATCTCTTTTGCAGCATCCTTTCACTTTCAAACATCTATAGAGAGAATGAAGTATGGTGCAGCACTTAAGAAAAAAAAGAATGCCCAAAACAAAGGCTAAAATTGACCAGAAGAAACACAAACAGCCTCGAACAAATGCATGTCTCGTTCGAACTGACACGTGTGAAAGCAAGAAATCCCCCTGGAAAGATATCTAGTATGCTCTAGTATCACTCACAGAGCACAGAAAGGGATCTTTCCCCGCAGGACAAAGGTGTAAATTCTTTTCTCCTTCTTTAACGACAACAGCCACAACAGAATGTATAATACCAACACAAACTTCAACAACAAGGACAATTCAAGACTTGAATAGAGAGCGTGACCATCAAGTTCTATTTCTTGAAGATCCGACTTGATAGTTGGGTTCCTTTTTCTTCCCTTTTTAAACCTAGGCATTCTGAATTGTTCAAGGTAAGAAAAGTATTTTGGCTAGCCTGGCTATGAAGAGGGATAAGTAGGACTTAGCACCCCTCTGATACCCTTTTTATGGCCTTTTGTCCCCACATTGACTCCACATGTCCCAGAGCCAATGCGAAAACTCAAAGAGCAACGAAAAAGGGGTTTAGCCATGAGAGCTAACAAAAAGTTTGCTGGATAAAAGGTTCTCACCTGGATTATCCCAAGATACATATAATCACTTGAGAATGAAGGGAAGTACATTTGGGGGTTAAAGGAATTTTTACTTCCCCCTTGAAAGCATGGTCTCTTATTATACATGTTGGGTTTCAAGTCTTAACATTTTTTAAAAACAATTCAAAGCTTTGATAACAGTAACAACAGATAATAATGTGATCCATACATGGTTAATCAGAAGAACTTCAACCCATGTAGTTAATGCTTCAGTTGTGTCACTGACATACAATGTTGATGTACATCTACATGGTATGTATATAGTGCAATACAACATAAAATATGTAAGCAATTGTTACTTTGAGGTTGCAGCAGTGATGACAATGGTGATTGTGATGATGATGATGATGCCTTTGTTTCATAAGCTATAACATTTCTGAACATTTTATTACAGAAATGTCAATGGAGCCATCTTTTCAGATAAATATATATCACAGTTTTAGATGGTCATACACCTTAACCCGTTGATGACGAGTCCCGAGTATACTCGGACAGGTGTCTATGGGAAATACGTGTTGTAGCAAAATCAAACCATCCTCAATGGGTTAAAGAACTCGCCCGTGATATTTCATGGCAATAAGACCCAACATGTCATAGCCTGCTGACTATTCACCTTTAATGTGAATTGTCAACAGGTTTAGTGGGTCTTGGTGGGCCAAATATTAATAATATTTGGTATGGATTTTGTGATCATGACAGGACAATAATTTCAGGTGACAGCCAAGCTGCAAAAGCTGCCTATAATTTGTCCAAAAAAAGTTTGGTCTAAAGAATGTCAGCTCTAGGGCCAACCTTAGGAATTTTCTTCCAGGGCAGAGATATGACACCCCAAATTACAGTTTTAAATCACACAGGAGCGTATTGAACCATAAAATCCAAATCAAACAAGTCCGTAGCAGCTCTCCGCTCTCCGCTGTAAAGCGGCTAAGCTTTTCTTCAAGACCTGTGTGACAAAGAAGAATGAGTTTGCCAAAATCCCACCTGCAGGAGAAAAAAAAAATGGAGCTGTGAAAACCGACTCCTTCTCTAATAATCTGCCAAACAAATGTCAACAAAAGCCTGCAATTGAGTTATTGAGTGCAAATGTGATTGGTTCTGGCTCATGGAAACACTAGCTACTCTTTTACTCTTTCAGCTAAACACACACTTTAAAGGGTGGGGCTGGTTATATTGGACATCCCTTGTACTGGGCATAGTTATTTCTCTATAGTTTTGTTTTGTTTTGTATGCAATCACTGGCACGATCGATTCAAACAATTATAAACAGTTACAAGTCAAGATCCCTTTAGGACATTTAATGCATATCAGCTTCACTATGATATGATTACTCTGCAGGGGCAGATCCAGGAATTCCGTAAAGGGGTGGGGGTGCAAACAATATTTCTGGTGCTACTTCCGGGTTTCATCTCATTTTTTTCTTTTTATTTCTTTTGTTTTAACAACAAATGGGGGGGGGTGCCTGGTGCGCCTTGATCTGGATCCGCCACTGCTCTGCTATTCCAGGGTATAAATTTTATCAGCCTGCTGTCATGTTCTTCTTCTCATCATACCATGTTGTGAGAGAAATCGCCCTTTTGCTATCTGGTGGTGTCATTTCCTCATGTTTCACAGTCATTACTTGTACTTAAAGGATACTGGCTGATCATTTAACATTATCATACTGTTTACAGGTGTACTGGTACGTTTATGAAAGACGAGCAAATTGTAACTCCTTGAAATATGTTTCACAGGGACTCTACAGCAGTAAAAGCTTGCTCTTTTGAGCAAAATATGAAGTATCCTTGTTAAACTTCACACACACAAACACACAAACTTAAAAGAAATGTGAATCGCTACTGTTCTTCTCAACTTGCCAACACAAGAAGAAAGAAACTGTTCAAGTCAAATTGACTTGCTTTGATGTGCCTGTTCCATTTAATTACATAGTATCATATCATGTAGATGAAAAGATGCCTAGTTTGAGCCTCATTCTGAAGAGTCATAACAATAAGGGCTCATTAGCTGTCCTTAAAGGTAGGGAATCCCATTTGCATGCCTCAAATGAAGAGTTGTATAAATACAGTGGTATGTTGAAGAGAGTATCATTTTAGAAACTCCCATAAAGTATTGAACATGGAAGGTAACATTTAGTACATTTTTATTGACCGTTAGATTTTGAATTGAATTTTTTTCGGGACTCACCGTAAATTCCAGTACATTACTAGGCTACCTTTGCAGACCCATGCACTGCATGTGTGTCCATCATGTATATTTTGTGAAGAAAGTTCATCAAAACTTACAAACATTTCTATATACATTCTTGCCACACACTATTATGTTATTACATCAGCTCTTATACTTTTAGATTTGTGTTTATAGATAAAAAGTACAGAAGACTGGAACAAAAAGGCTTAAGTGTGGCTGACACACAGAACTACTGAGTAGTTGAGTTTTGTACATTATTCAAATTGTAGATAACTGTTGACTTCCAAATTTCTCAGCAGTGGCCTAAACAAGTCCCCTGAGGTTCATATTTAATATTTTGCTGCATTTTGGGAGGTCTGTAAACCTTTAAAAGACCTCGTAGAATGGGTATACCATGCAATGGGAATGCTGCCCAATTTGAGCATATTCGAGAATCCCCGTTATGAATTGTATGCTTACAGCTTTATTACTTATCTCTATAGAAGTACAAACACAGCAGAAGAATTGTGACTGAGGTCGAGCATTATTACCGATGAACATATGCTTTGATCAACATATTTGCTGATGGACAATTCTATTCTAGCAGACCTGTGCTACTCATGGATTTTGAATGTATCCCAGTGAGCAGCGAATAGAGATTGAATCAAGCTGGCCACCGCTTCTCTCCCCCATGTTACCAGGTCTTTGAAGGAAACCCAAACCCAAAGAGAAATGTGGATTGAGTGAAAGCAGAAACATTAGTAGAACACATCAGTGAAAGTTTGAGGAAAATTGGACAATTGATGCAAAAGTTGAGAATTTTTAAAGTTTTGGTGTTGGAACTGCTGGATGAGGAGACTACTAGAGGTTATGATGTATGTGTAGACAACAGTATAACGAGACTACTAGAGGTTATGACGTATGTGTGGACAACAATATCAAGAAAATATAGAGGGAATTCCACAAAAATTCATTTTTCATATGAAAATTACACATTCCATCAACTTGATACTGACATATGTTAAGGGTAGCAATTATTCCCCTTGCTTTCTGAAAGTGGTTAGTCAAGTCTCTTTCATTTTGCTAGAAAAGTTAATTTTTGTGGAATTCCCTTTACATTTTCTTTATATTGTTTTCAACAATGACATCATAACCTCCAGTAGTCTCCTCATCCAGCGGTTCCAACACCAAAACTTTAAAAACTCTGAACTTTTGCATCAATTGTCCGATTTTCCTTAAACTTTCACTGATGTGTTCTACTAATGTTGCTGCTTTCACTCAATCCACATTTCTCTTTGGTTTTGGTTTCCTTTAAGTAACATTCGGCGTTACAAATCAGTCTCTACATATGTGGACTGCAGAAGACCAGGGAAAAGAAATGGCTCTGATACTGAAGTCCCTCATGACTTGAATTACCCCAAGTGCACTGGGTCGTTTTGAAAGGAAACTGTACACTTCATGGGGCAAAATCCCTGCCACGTAATTAGGTGACACAATTTGAAAGGAACTAGATGAAAATGGGGATGAAATTTCGTACACCTCAAGAGACTTGAACAAAGGCACTTGCCACGGGCTGGCCTATATCTTAAAGGGTCGCCAAATGTCTCTATTATCCCCCATGCATAATCAGTCTGGGCTGGCAAGTTCTAAAATAGACGAAGAAGAAAATCACGAATCGGTGTTCATACCAAGTGCATACAAACTGAAACTTTACATCATTTTTTATGCCTCAAGCACTGGTTCTTATGTATCATGTTTCTTTATTTTCAAATACTGCCTGTTGGTGTTCTTCAAAACACAACCTTTTTTTTTTCATGAGCATGATCAATCTTAAACAGAAATGAAATATGCTTTAACTATGCTGCAGGAAAGTACTGGTTTGCCAAATTGAACTGAAATAAGCAAAATTACTGAAGGACTTCTTCATCAGCATCATATTTGTTAGAAATTGTTTGATCATCTCCATCTGCAAGCTGAAGGCTTATTTTCTTTGCCTATAATAACTGTCTATAGTAAGACAACACTACAAATGATGTTTAAAGAAATAGCACAATTAGATATGAAGCTCCCATTTCATACAAGCTGCTGATTCATGAAGGGTGAAAAATAACCTTCAAACATTCAAAATTCATGACGTAAATCTAACTTGCAGGACTGAAATCAAGATGGTAGATCTTTACTCGTTATCAGATATCACAGAGATATGTGGCAAGCTTTGGATCACTTAGCCTTTTTCAAAAGGCCTCACCCTGTTGGCACTCACAATACTGTGAATAAAGAGAGCCACCTCCTAGTGTGTCAGGCTTGGGCCTTTTGTGATCAGCGATTTGCAAATAGGATTATCTATCATAAGCCTGTGGAAAGCCTACACCACACATCACTCATGATGAATAAATCAGCAATTAATAAGTTAGTCACTTTGACCAATGGAATTGCTAGGATGAACCCATCAGCCATCATTGCAAAACTGATTTTGCACTGATTTTGCATTTGAACAGAGATTGACTGAGTTGTCATGATTTTTGCTTTAAAGTTTTGGTAGTGAAATATGGTATTTTGAATTTAAAAAAGAAGAAGAAGAAGAAAGAAAAAAAAGGATGAATGGGCATCCCCTTTCACTAGGCCTTGCCTCTAGCCAGTTACTTGACTAGGCTTGCATGATTACTCTCTGCTCGCATCTCTTGCAATTACCACAGCGAGAGGGTCTTTGACAAAGGCTGTGGATCAGCTGGTCAACAGAAGTCTGATCAGCACCAGGCAAATATTACATTTGTCATGACAAGGATGAGACATTGCAACATATGTGACACACACCAACCTCACCTTGGTCCTTGGCCCACTCCATTGCTGAGGCCAACAATCTAGACTCTTTACAGACCAAATAAAGTTATGGTCATCACACTCTTTGAAACATTACCCCACAGAGACCTGCTCTGAATGAAAAAGAGAAATGATTTACCTGGACTGTGGGATAGATTCAAGGTATTTCACAATTTCCTTGTCCATAAATGAGCTTGTTTTAGGTTAATGAAATGTTCAAGGGACCTTGTTTTCACTGCCCCAAACACAATATAGATGTCATTTACAGACAAACTATGTCATCATGTACCTCTAACAGACCACATGGCCCAGATAATTTCACCAATCTCTGCAAAGTAGGACATCAATTCTTTTTTTAAGTGTGGAAAACCCCACATTTACCTTCTACAAATTGGACATTTGACTGCAGAATTCAAGCATGTAGAATCCATCAACACAGGGTTGTCATCAAGGTGGCATGATATTCAACCAGGTGCAATGAATTCTCTTTTTCATTTAATGTTCAATCTCTGACATCATTTTCTTGGAAAGATCTAGCAGAAGCTGCCAGCAGCTACACAGGTGTGTAACTTAATGTAATGATTGACTCCCGTTTAAAGTGGTTATCACATCAGCTTCTAACTCAAGTCTCACTGGCAGTGGAGACGTCTCCATGATGTCTCCTGGTGACTGGCCTGTTTTTGGGGGAGTTGCCTCTTCAGACGTTTTATCCAGTTTCCAGCTTGTCTCAGAGATGTCTAAGCGATGACTCTGCTACATTTCTTTAGTCACAGCCAAGTCATGGAGCTAGGAGATAAACTTTATCCACACAGACATCTCTGTGACTTCTCTGTGACCTTGCGGAGACCCATGGCTACCTACTGGTGACAATGTGGAGACATCATAGAGACATTTCAGCAAATGAGGAGACATCTTGGAAGTCATCCCGGAATTGCCTTCTGGGTGAGAGCACAAGCAATTTTTGGGTCGTTTGAGTCACACAAGTAGCTGTCATGTCTCCTCTAGTGAGATCTAGACCAATTTGAAAGTCAGTGCAAAGTATAGAGGGTGTAAGTGGGTCACCACAGGTGATGCCGTTTTCATGACATGATATTCTGATACGCTGCCAGATGGTACATCCCCAGTCAATTTTGTGGATTGCGTAAACTTTCCCCATGAGATAACTGCGAAGGAATCATCCCTGTCTTTGTACTGAATTTATGTGTCTGGGCACAAATCAAATCGAAGCAATTTCATGCCTGTCACTCTCCCTAGAATGAGAGGCAGGAGTACACAGCATGCTGGCACGTCACTTCTTGAACCACCAGGAGAAGTTCACTTCCTGTTCCACAGGAAGCAGTTTGCTCTGTCAACATCATTGCCTTAGGATGTTAGCAACCCTGGCAGCCATGTCAAGACATTGTTACGACCGGCATAATGGCGATTTTTAGGCGTCATAAATGCCCAGCTGACCTGTGAGATACAAGGGTGCTTGTGATTTATTGCACAGCCAGTGCTACATTTTCATTGCTAACACCACTGATCAATGCTATCTAGGTAAATTAGAGGCTACATGTGTGTGTGTGTTTGCATGTATGTGTGTGTGGGTGGGTGTGCACATTTCTACAGTCAAATGCCAGTCAGAGAATATGAATGAGAGAAAGGGAGAGGATACTGTAGTTGTAGAAGTGTATGTGTGTGTGTGGGGGGTGTGGAAGGTGGGGGAGATAGAGATTGAGAGAAAGAGAAAATATATTTCTGTGCTGTGGGTTTCACTTTATATATCATCCCTCATAACGCTTGTCTCCTCTGACTGTTTTGGAGGAGAAGATGAACACTGTAAAGCTCCGCTGTAGGTCAGATACTGTCTATGACCCGCGATCCTTGAATCCAACAAAAGATATTAACTGTCTGAGCTCCCTCTTTTTTATTGTTCAAATCTCACATATTAGCACTGGTGAGGGGCTAAGTTTGTCCACAGAAACCCCCTTAAGCGTATTAAATGGCACCTTATTAGATAATTGAATAATGGAGATTATGAGGGGGCCCAAACATGGTGGAAAGAAAAACCCGCTCACACCTTCTCGAGGTCAGTCCACGAGACTGGAGACAACACTATATATGTCAAGCTGGACAGATAAAGAGGGAATTTAAGAAAGATTTGTGACAGACAAGGAAAAAACCAACAAGCATAGATTGACCCAGAAATGCTAGGATAACCTGTCTCTTCCCACCTCCCTGCCTGGACTGACATGCAGTGATCACGCATAATGCCAGGTGCCAATAACACAGAAATTCCATCAGCGATCAGCTCAATATTTCAAACACTTGATCCTGCGGTCGATTTCCTTCTTACCTTATGAAGAGTTAGCACTGTATCAGCATCAGCTTTGATATTAAAGAGCAGGAACAATGCAAATAAGGCAAGTCATCTGTATACATGAAGCAGTTCAAACATACACTTCTACTTGAAAACAGGTCTCATTTGATTCCTTTTCATTTCCAGCACTGATACCAGTCATTCTTAAGCACCAAAAAAAAAAAAGAACAATAATAATATAAACAATATATATCAAATGTTTTGTTTGTCTTCCACCACAAGTCATTATTTGACCTTCTTACAATAAGCATGATGATGCTTTCAGTGAAGTGCATCCTCTGAATTCCATTTGTAACGGTTTTAATGGGATCAAGACAGAGGTATTTGGACAGGGGAACAGGCATGCTGTGAGCAAATGGGGGTAATTACTACTTGAAATAATACCACAAATCATTCAAGAATTACTCATGAATGTTTTTCAACAAGTGAACTGAAAAAGAAGATTTTTTTTTTTTTTTAATAGATGTGTTATGCTCTGAAATATCTCAATGGCATCCAGTAGCATCCTCTTCTATGTTTTGAATATATATATATATATATATATATATATATATATATATATATATATTTTTTTTTTTTTTTTTAATGGAGGGATTGAGGGAGGGAAAGGGATTACCCACTCAAAGAGATTTTGCTGGATGTTGCCACTCAAAAAGCTGACGAAAACTCTGTAATACTCTTAACGCTGCCACGCTCCAAGTCAGATTATGTGTGCCCTAGTTGCTTGCTTCACGGCTCAAGAAATGCTATGTCTTGACTCTTGTCACACGCTAAACAAAGGGCGCATTGTCATCAGTTCCCCAGCTTGTCTAAACTCTTCCGCCCGACTGCAGATAAGTGATATTAATCATCTTTACCTTTCTAAAAATATTTGCCAGAGCAATGGGAATTTGAACAGCTACAGTGATTCTAAGTAATCCTCGCTTTTGAAATGCACAGGCATCATACAGATTTGAAAGGGTTTCTTTTGCAAGCAAGGAATCTGCGATTTAGGTCATAATGGTCTTTAGTTCATAATAGTCTCAGCATTTATTTTTTTAAAGTCTCCATTAGAGTGTTATCAAACTCTTAACTCTTGAGTTGACAAGTGGAATATATGTCATTTTGGAGTTTTGAGTTTCAAACAAAGTTCAGGACTGCAAACTGTCCTGCAATCAGCATGAGAGTCACGCAATTCACCCAATTCTGTCTCACTTTGATCAACAAAGTCTAAAGTTGAGCCCAAAGAATAGAAAGTAAAAGAAAACAGACTCCCAAATCCTTGATATTCTACACATTTGATATGCCCAAGCCCAAAGTGTTGAGATTTTCCAGCACGCACACCCACTCTTTGTATGTACTGAAATCTTGACTTCAGTATACACTAGATCTAGATTCATTTGAAATGTCTAATTGTCAAAGCTCCATACACCATCCCCCCACTCTGTCACTTTATTCTCTCACAGAGCCTTATACTTTATACTCTGATCTTTTACACAAAGTTGGCAGCTCCTGTAAGTTGAAAGTGTAACACTGAAAGAAGGGAACACAATTGTAAAAGGACTCAAAAGAATGCTGAAAAAAAAAATAATTCAGACAATCAGAGTTGCAAATAAAAGAAAGAAAAAAAGAAATTCAAGGATCTATACAAATAGAAAATACAAATAAGTTTCACTGTTTCTTTCTCTCTGGAAACCCAGTGTAGCATTATTTATCTTTTCTTAACCCATTGAGGATGGTTTGATTTTGCTACAACATGCATTTCCCACAGACACTTGCCCGAGTATACTCAGGACTCGTCCTCAACGGGTTAATTTGAATATCACCTTCACTTTTAGTTTGTAATGGCCACTTCACTTCACAAAATCTCAACTATCTTTAAGATACTTTGCAGAATTCTCTCTTTTTCAATTGTACATTTTCATATCAATGCATGTCTGCATGACACTTATGTAAAATGTCCAGGAATAATGTGTTATTTGATGTACAATTTCTTCTGAAACTACCACTGGCAAACTATTTGTGTATAATGTTGGTAGAAATTTTAGAGGGATAATTGTTTTTATCATGTTTTGTAATGCTCCCTTGGAAAATACACAAATGATATAGCTGACTCGAAAAGCGTGCATACACACACACACACACACACACACAAGTTCAGTAGACTTAAAGGTATGGTATAGTATTGGTGGAGTTGAGGATTGAGCTTTTATCTTTTTGAAAGATATCAAGAAACTACTTATGAACTGGTACAGAGCAAACCATTAAATTCAAAGTTTATTTGACAAAAATCGTTTTTGGAATGGCTAAGACAGCCAAAAACAAAGTAAAACAAAGCGGTCATAATTAAAAGTGGGTCCCACTTTTTATTGGGATCACTCTGTTTTGGATATCTCAGCCATTTCAAAGCCAATTTTCATCAAACAAACGTTGGATTCCCCTTGAAATTACATGCTCTTTCACATTTCATAAGAAGGTTCTCATTATCTCATCAAAAAGTATTAGAAACCTAAAATTAGGTCTCAACCAAATATAAATGAACCCTTTACAGCACATTCATTGTAACAGTGTTGGAAGTAAACTTTAATGAGAGGGGCAGTGGCAAAGCAATACGCTCAGAGCTTGACTCTGGGTCAATCAGGTCCGACTGAGATGAATGGCCGTCCTCGGAGAGAACGGGCTTTGAGGGTTTTTTTTTATAGGAAAGGACAAGAAAAAAAACAAACCCTTGCTCCTACTTCGCTGTTGCAGCGATCTCTCCAGCGCTCTAATGTGATTGCCCACTGCACTGGTAGGGATGCTTGCATATGTAGTCCATGTTGCCTACCTTATTGATGAGGAGGGATGAGGAGGGGTTAGAAACTACGATTGGGTGTACAGACCGATTTCCTCCCCATGTGTCTGCACAAAGGGCATTGTCAGAAAAGTAAAGTATTTTGGAATCCTTTTTTTCTTTCTTGTCCTACCCAGTTCTCCTTTTTCTTTTATTTTTCTTCAATTTCCTGCTGGTTATATACACTAAATGTTTGCTCTGGATTAGTCTGGCTTCCAGATGTTTGTTTTTCATTGCTCTGAATCAAAGTGCGGTGATAACATTCCTGTACATGTATTTTCGAGTTGTGTGGTCGAACGACGTGAGAATGATACAAGTAGGCTCAGAGATGCCACTCTGTAACATGAAAAAGTGCTTTTATTTTTGAACAGGTATGTCTTAAAAAAAGAAGTGAAGGGAAAAGAAATGAAAAAAAGGCTCTACAGTTCTAAAGATAAGTCTATCTGTGAATGCTCGTGATATTCATTAATATCAATATCAATTACAGTGGGCAAAAATATTTGTAGGAATAATGTTATAGTCAGTCCTTTTTGGAGGACTTCCAGAATTTCACACAGGCCATCATTATTGTGCTTTTGATCCAATTTCATGGGAAAATGAGAATATTCATAAGTGATCTATTTAAAATGATTTTTCTCCAATGCAGAGATCATGTGTTTCTTGGGTTGTGATGTTTTTTTTTTGTGTACAACAGGGAATTAATTCATTTAGTGAGAAGAGTCTATTATGAGAGATATAGCTGCTACCTACAGCTGGTCAGAAGCAATATTTAATCATGATGTTTGACTGAATATCATCTCCAAAACCCACTGAAGGCCTCACCACTCTGCACATGCAATCAACCTCACACCCTCCCCCCCCCCCCCCCCCACTCCCATCCCAATACTCACTCTGGATAAACATTATCTATATCAATGTCAACTAGGTCGTTTCAGCTCTCAAGCATAAGCTTTAACAATACAGTCTTCTTCTGCAATTGCTTCCCTTTAATAGATCGTAGCTTTAAATTATTTTTCTTTGTTAACAATGCACCGTGTAATTTGTATTGAATAATTGTCAATATTTTGTATTCATCAAGTTTATCAATTCTTCGTAAAAATCCTATAATTTGTACTGAAGAAAAAATGTATTTGTATAAATATTAAGTTTGTCATGAAATTGCAGATAAATAAATATCAAAATCAAATAATATCACCAGATATGACAAATTAATTGTGGGACAAATGCACTGAAATATCCAATTTCCCACTGTAAAATCATGATTGTTTTTTTAAGAATTTGTCAACATTCTTTCCAAACTGCTTTGATGTGCTCTGCACAGTGCAAAATTGCTTGTAGGTAGTTTGAATTTCCCACATTACTGGGTGCCTCTTTTGGATGAAAAGTATTATATTCTGATTATATTTTTGGAAAACTTTGTGGGTGTGCCAATATAAGTGCAATTACTTAGGTTTCCCCAAGTTCAGAAGATACGAGCATCAGTCGGTTGTGTCTTCCCTAACTTCCAAACGTTCCTCTTCCTCCACGAACTAATCACACCTCGCATCTGTTTCCCTTCTTATCTCCTATAAATAACAAAAACAACAACTCCTAATCACATGCATCCTTGACAACCTGCCTTTGATAAACTCATTCCCTGTGAGTATCTGAATACCCAAACTCTGCTCAGTAATATTCTCAAAAACACAGATTTAGTCAACACAACATGAATATAAATGGTTTTGCACACTATAAAATGCTACAACCTTCTTGGGCCACACTACATGTCAGTACTCGGAGAGTAAAGCTATTTCCCTGACAGCGTGTAAACAATTTGGAGCTTATAATGTGAGGAAACACTTAAACATCTGATAAGGGGTAATTCTGAAGTTCCTGTTTAATGACCTGAGACTGTTTATAAACAACTTTTCTGCACAAAACCCTCACCGTTTTTTGCTCATACACTTGCATTTGGCTTGAACAGGATGTTAAAATCCTTATTGGCAGTTCCCTGTCTCATCTGAAGTTCACTATCCAAAGAAAGTCCAGGAGCAGTGACCCGCAGTGACCCCAGCTGATCCGGAGGAAGGGTCCAGAGTTTGTTGGTGTACTTGTCAGTGGTACCATGGTAGGTCCATGGTGGTACCAATACAGTCAAAACCTGCCTTAGCGGCCATTTGTCTATAGCGGCCACCTGACTGTAATGGCCACTGAAAAATCCCCCCACGAGAAAAGCCCTGTTAGAGACCCTGTGTATAGCGGCCACCTGTCTAACACTGCCAGCGGCCACAAATTTTGTTTCCCGCTGATAGATTTTAACCTGTCTATAGCAGCCACAGACCGGATGGAGCTGCAGCCGAGCTGATAATACAGTGTGTTTTTCTGCTTTGTGGCCGCGCCTGTCATTCATGGGCAACGTTCAGTGATCACCACCGCTGCATTCATCACTAATTCAGTCATAATAATGTACTTGTGTTGAGCTTTCTTCACGACTGTACACATGCTACTGTGTCACAATTTGATAAACACCAGCATTGTTCAATGCTTGAAACATGTGTGCATACTGCTTTCTTCACGACTGTACACATGCTACTGTGTTACAATTTGATAAACACCAGCATTGTTCAATGCTTGAAACATGTGTGCATACATTTTACATAGCGTATGTACTTATATACTGTATACGCCAATTTTCTTTTTTTTTTTTTTTAACGGCGGTTTTTATTTTTGCGAATTTCGCGAGTCAGGTGCTATTCGCGAAATTAAAGACACATGAAAATATTGACACTGATCCAGATGTGAATATGACGTACGCATGTATACTTCTCCGTTCAGTACAGGACTCCATGATCGCGAATGTAACCACTCGCGAAATCGTCGGTAATTCCCGATTCGCGAAAATTTAGACTCGCGAAATATATGGCGTATACAGTACAATGATGATACATGTATGCAATCCACACAAAGTTGGATAACGTGTCTATAGCGGCCACCTGTCTATAATGGCCACTTTTTTGGTCTCCCTTCGGTGGCCGCTATAGACAGGTTTGACTGTATATCAATGAGAAGACCACTTGTGACATTCTAGTAGGGACACCCTCACTGGGAGATTTAACATTATAGATTGTGCTGTTACAGCATGAGAGAAAAGTGACAAATTTTTGACACCCTAACACACACACACACACACACACACACACACACACACACACATGCCACTGGCTTGACTGTCCAGCAATGCAACTACTAAGGTATGGATATGCCTGATGTAACATTAGCTGGTGCATCTAGCTGCACATATCATTGTGCATTGCACAGTTGCGCATATCATATGTGACATCACAAATATACAATTTTTCTGCAGTTTTTTTTTTTCATACAATGTCACAGAAAACTTTGTGCAAAGTAAGAAAACTCACCCAACAGTCTGCTATTTCTCTGACATATATTTTGTGTGGCTTTTGGCAGTTGTCTATCAACTCTCATCAAAATGTGATTTTTCTCATGTCACACTTATTCTAATGATGTGATTATTCCAATGTCTCATTTGTCACTGTGTGATGCAGAGGTACTCCACAAAAGATAATCTAGTCCAGAGAGGGACAGTGACAGGAAGCATTTATGAAAATGGCCAAAAAAAAAAGAAGAAGAAGAAGAAATCACAATCACAATGGTACTTCACAGACTGAGGACTTTTAGAATATCTCTGAACAAGAATCAACTGAGAAATGTTAGCATTATTTTGCAGAATGAAGGCAGAAGACGAAATGATGGCCTCAGAGACACATGGGTCAAATATTCACATCAGACAGCATGAAATTCAGATGTTTTTTGTTTTTGTTCACATGCTGGAGATTAACAGTTAGTCCTACAAACCATGTCTATTTGCATCAAATCGTATTGATAGATGGCTTTTGAATTCATGAACATGCTCAAGATGCATAACAAATACATGTGTAGAATTAGAGATCAAACAAGTGATGCATTTGGCATTGATAAATGAATGCGAGTTCCTTTTTGTTGAATGTTTCTTTGAATTCTACCGATACTGTCAGTGGCTTTAAGGGAAGATGGGGATCTGCTTTTATCTGGTTATGCATTGGTAGCATGAATTGTGTCGTGTGATATGTTTATAAATGAGCTGCCATGATCACCAATATAATGGCCTGATTTTAGCTTTGTGCCATCAAATATCACCTTTTTGTTCATTTCTTTTATTTCGTGCTAGTTCTCTGAGCGGAGCAATAACCTCCACCCCATCTTCCATTTGCTGTTAGATGGCAAATGCTTAGGTTCTTGCTACTTATTACATTATCACCTAAGCATTTCTAGGTTTAAATTATACAGTGGCCCACATGTATAAGCTTGTCTTTTACACAGGCCTCTCTTTTCCAGTAATACAATGATTTTGAACAAATAGTTTCATATGTATGTTTAAACATATTTTAGGTTAACATCACTTTTTTTTTTCCTGGAATTGCATTTGAAAAATGTGATATTGGAAATTATGTTTGCTTTGAACTGAATTTGAACCAAATTGAAAAAAAAAAAAAAAAAAACTGTCTGCAACACAAAAATTTGTTTCTATGCTAGGCTATGTCCTTTCTGTCCATGAGATTCTTATCAAATTTTGTCAGAGCCTCCTTTAACATCTACTGTGCCTAATACATACACAAAAACCAACATGTACACACAGTGTTTTGCAATCAAAGAGAATGCTTCTATATACCCTGCTTATACTCTCCTATTAACCAGCTTTAAGCTATCACAAGTCTTTTGTTGATTGTTTTCTTATCTATTTGGTCACCTGCTAATGTTTATATGTTACCTGACATTTGCCACTGTTCATACCATTACGTCCCCTAAACCCAGTAACCTCGCTTGTACGTCTGTAAACAGGCCCAACACATTTGGCTCTTAGAATAGAGTGAATTCTTGATAACATAATGTGAGAATTGATAATGCTATCATGGTCTCTATGTGCCAAACTTAGTTGCTGTGTGTTCCTGACACTTTGCACATTGTATTATGCGCTTGGTATCAGGATTGAGACAAGATAGTAACACATTCAGTGCCTTGGTTTCTAGAGGAACATCAAACAAGATAAAGGAATATCAACCTCCAGAACCATCGACACAGTCACTGAAAATTACAGAAGCTTTAAGAAGGCAGCTTGGGAAAAGCTGTCAGGGGTGCATTAGTTTAAGACAAGAAGAAGGTGATATTTCAAAATTAGCCTAGGTGCCTTCTTTCAGGAAAGAAGGTAAGAAGGCAACTTACTGAAACATAATGATAAAAGGCACCTTGTTTCAAAATGAAGGCGAGGAAATCTGTTACAAGTCACTACAGCACTTTTTGTCCTTAACAAGGTGCCTTGGTGCTCACCATGTATAAGCTTTTAAAAAAGGAAAAATAGTCACCAATTTCTTTTAATCCCTATACACCTAAGCCCTTCCACAGCTTGACCATTTTCCTGGAGGAAACATAAATTCTGACACTTTCTCACAATTGTTTGAGTCACGCTCTGCGGCCAATTCCCCGGGTATTTGATTACTCAGGCACAAGAGCACAAAGCAGGATTTGTTATTATTATTTTTTATGACAAATCACTTCATAACTTGGGACTTGCATGATCCATACATCACAGAATATTTTGTGACATATGTAGGTTATTTTCATGCATTTTACAGCCTACACTGTAAAATGTGCTACAAGGAAAGATATAAGCTTAGAAAGAAATCAGGAGTACCTTTTATCAGCTCAAGCAAAACATATAACATCTTTAACTCTTCCCACGCCCCCAAAACAATTTGTCATCAGATGGAAAATGTGAATTGAAGGATCATTCAAACTTGTGATACTTCCAGAAGTGGCCATACTGCAATTTGAAAGTTCAGTCAACTTTGTTGATCTTACAGAACTTGGTTTTCTGATGGTGTACTTACCAATTTATCATTGTTAAAGTGACAAAGTTTGAACCCTTTGTCAATAATAATGGTAATATTAATGAATGTGCATTCTCTTTACCTGTATCAGTATTCAGAGCACATTAATGTTCATGTATATCATAGCACTTTACTTGAAATGTTCTCCCTTTTGAGTTCAACAGCTGCAGAAACTCCCAACTCCAAGTATTTCATGAATGGGAGATTCTCCCACCTGGACCCTCTATAGCAAACTGGAGACTCTGATCATGTGAACATGTACACAAAATTATAGTGCAAATCAGGAGCACAAAGTGCAACTTCATTGTGCAGAAGTTCAGGGCCCCTTAAAGAAGAAATTCACTCCAAAATTTTATCAATTTCATTAAAAAAAACAAGAGAGACAAATTTTCCTGTAGAACAGTGCAAAAATCATCAAAATCGGATAAAAAATAAGGAAGTTATGACAATTTGAACTTTCAAAAGATTTAAGAAAACACTTCTTCACCAGTCATTATGAGCATTCATATCAGCAAGTTGATGATGTCATGCTTTCACAATTTCCTATTCATTTCATATACAGAAATGACAAAAAAAAAAATCATATTTCAGCTATAATATAGATTCAAAACTTGCCTTAAAACCACCCAAAATAACAAGGAACAAATGTGAACTCCAGATGATATATTTTGATATAGGAATATGCTTATGCCTGTATGAGCTAAGAATATGTACTTTTTAAAAAATTTATTACATGCAATTAATAACATACATGAAAAATTGTGAGGACATGATATCATAAACTCTCTCATTTGAATATTCAAAAGGACTTGTCAAGAAACATTTCAGGAAAAACTATAAAATTTCAAAATGTCATATCTTCCTTATTTTTTTTTTTTTTTTTTTGGAACATTCTGTAAAGATTTTTTTTTCTCTTTCTTTTAGAATTTATTTATTTTGGGGGTAGTTTTGCTGGATGAGCTTACACCATCAGGTCAGGATAGGGCATCGGTTGTATTCAGTTATAATTTTAGTCATATTTGTGTTTGAATTCAGAGCATTTTTGTGTAATAATGTATTATTTGATAATGTTTGTATCTGTTTTACATCGATATAGCTGATTCTGGGTGCATGCACTGGTCGGGGAGGAAGGTCTCGAGCCTCGGTGATTAAGTTTGCCTTTTCCTCCCCTGGCAACCAGCAGCATGCACCTGGAACCACCACAATTTTCATATCATGTAATACGATTTTCTGTTTGTATTTTATGTCAACTTGTATTGTATATTGAATTGCCGAATAAATAATAATGATAACAATAATAGTAGATTTCCTCTTTAAAGGTCCCTGTCAGATCTAGAGTTACAGATGCTCTCTTGTGCTATCTTAGCCTCATTTTTAAAAATATATGACAAAACTAAAGTTGGGCAGTATAAAGGTAAATTTTAAGAAAATACATTTTGAGAGAAAGCATCTTACAGCAACAGACATACAGCCAGAGTGGGAGAAATTCAAACACAAGTGGGAGAGCTAGCACGAGCCTTTGAGAAAATGACCTCAAAGTGGGAAATTTCCCGCCGAAAGTGGGATCGAAGTACTGGAGAACCGGAGCCAAGCAGCAACTGAGCACTAAGGGAAACCAATGCAACACTTTCAAGATTTCAACAAACTGCCCACTACACTTTGTACACAATTTCATTCCCTTGGGAATGCTTGATAAAGTGACTGCCAGGTGTATAAATACACCCCTGCACTATGGTTGCTACAATGCAACACAAACTTCACAAGAGTGCGAGAGGTCTTGAACTTAAAAAACGGATTTGCACACACCTGAATAATGCCATCCAATTTCCGACTTATATTCCAGAAAAGCAAACACAAAGGAGAACATTGTTTGGTCTGCAAAGAGAAAGCACCATTCTCCCCAACACGAGAAATATTAATATGTGGGACTACGGGAAGTGTAGTTCAGTCTCTTCACATGTGGGAACTATTTACTCACAGACCAAGTGGGATTAATGTTTTGTTAGTCATCAATGATATCATTCTTACCTCTGTTAGCAAGTCCAAGGAAATCGGGCAGGGAAGTAAGTCACACACGGCCGAGGGATTTTGACAGCTAGACCTCAGGAAACAGCTATGGCAGTGACCCTGGGTTTCTTCAGTGCCTGGCGGTTCCTTCTTACTCAGCCAACTTCCAGCTGGGTGAAATTTGATCTTTTCTCCTGGTTACCATTCAAAACTGTGAATACAACAAAGCAGAATGTGGGATAGCCGAGTTAAATGATAGTGATGATGACGATGATGACGATGATGACGATGATGATAATGATGATGATGATAATGATAATGATAATGATAATGACGATGAATGTTAATTATTGGTTCCTGTTTCTATCACACACATAATTATAGAATACATATTCACTACAAACTGTTTCGCAACTTCAATTCAGACTTGGAAAAACAGTCAACAGTGCGTGTCAGATATGCTTGTATGTACTATGTAGGCCTATCTTCATGCACTTTAAGTAAAAGGTCATGCCATGCCGTGACTGAAATAAATACTGAGCAGGATCTAAGAAATAGAACAGTGAAATTTTCATCAAACTCACACAGGCAGATGAGAGATACTCTCACATACAGAGATGAGAGAGTTGTGGAATTTAAATGTTCACATATTTTCTTGGAGTGAAATCGGTTACAGAGCAAAGCTGTAATTCTCCATGGCTCTCTCTATATTGGTTCTAGAATGATACTGGATAACACATCCCCTTTCTGTGTATTGACATCATATACCTCTCCATGCGCGCAGATGACTGCCGCTTTGAAGAAAATCTCGTCAGAGTCAAAGCAAACAGGAGAGCAAGAAATCAGAAAGTCCCATCTATCGGCACAGAACAAGTTTTTCCGTTTTTAAACACCACGACAGGAAACATGTACAGGTATACTGCACGCATGTTTGATATTTTCTAACACAGGAACAGCTGTGGGTGGGAAATACAATATCAAGATGGAGCTTACGTGATTTGCGGCATCAAATTAGACAGAGTTTGACTTCAAACTGGGGGATAATCTATGGATTTATGTACAATATTTTTTTTCTTGCTCTCTTGCAAACATTTCGCCACAATCCCAACAGTGTAACCGACTGTGGATTTAAAGATGCATTGTGGTCAATGTATGAGTTACAACTTCAAAAGAGATGTTTACAAATTGCAGTTATCAAGTTTAAAATGTGTAACAGCAAATGGTTAAGGTGGTACATCTTAAGGTTGGATCAGAAAAGAAAAGAAAAAGAAAGGAAAAGATTCCTCATTTGCACTTTACACCTCCTATTGAACATCTTCACCCCTTTAAACTTGCAGTTATTATGGTTTTAAATGCAAATGTTTTCAAAGCAGGCACTGACATGAAAAAGTCGCAGCACATGTACTATACTCATGCACATTTTCTTCGTCATAAGTTCAATCACACATGAAATTAAAGAACGATAGATGAAGAATAAATAAAATGTTGAAGGCAGTCTTGAACATACCGTACTGTTAAACCAGAAATTTTCGTGTGCATGAAACTTTTGCGAACTTGGCAGGAAGCTTTAATTCACAAAAGTACAGTGCACAAGAAAGTGTTTGTCTACACAATGCATTGAATGCCAGTGGAATTTTGCAAAAGCTTCATGTTGCAACAAAGGCTGTCAGCTCCCATTTGTGCAAGTTGCATGCCATGAATGTTTCTGATTTTACAGTAGACTGAGATGTGCTTCTGGGCTCCTTAACTAAGTACCTTTGACTCATGATTTGATATGACAATAAACTATTAAAAAATACTTGATTCACAAGGTATTGGCCACCAAGATTTCCCTTATAACAACTGGGCTCCATTGTTCTCACCGAAAGTTGCTATGATACCAATTCTTGCTGCAGTGTCATGGTAACAACAAAAATCCCACTTCCTGATCAGGCGCGGTGGAGCACCCCAATTATCTCGCAGAAATCCATCGGCAGCCGAGCCTCATTTGCATAAAGTAAACAACATGTACTCGCGTAGTTGAGAAAAAGTAAACAACTTCTCAAGCTAATAACAATTTCAGGACACCTATTTTCGGATTAAAATTGAGTTAGTTTGAATTTGAAAACATGTCCGAATATGCACATATAACATATTAAAGGATTTGACAATGATAAAATGTGAAATTTTAGCGAAAACCTGGCGAGCAAAATTACCAAAAATATGCCTCGAAAATCATCCTAAAATTCACGAAGTGTGATTGCGGAACAAAAGCGCCATTCAAACAAAGTACACCGAAATTTATTTATCTGCTTGCATTTTAAATTTCATACCATAATATTCCCGGCCATGGTTGTGTCGGAAAAAAACAGAAGGTGATGTCAAAAATGACACGAACGCAAAGCGTACAGGTCGGTCCCATGTATAATTAATCGCGTCACTGTGGCGTTGCATGTCACAGCACACACAACGCATTGCTGCATGCAGCGTGCGCGGCAGCAGCTCAGCAATCACCGCCGAGCGACACTCAGCAAAATTGACTGCGTCACATGCAAACCAACAATGAGCACGAAATCCTGAATCTCACGTACCACGCATGCCCAATATTACGGGAAAAGAAATGACGTCATTTTCAATTGTTTCGCCGACTACAATTTTCTATTCCAAACCCTGTAGAAACAAGTTGATTTCTCAAAAAGTACAGGTGGTACAAAGCGAAAACGTTCACCATATATGGATTGAGGCCTGATGAACTTATGTTGCCAGTTTCGGACACATTGGAGCCCGGCAATAGTCCAGTCGGAAAAAAACAGAGAGCATGTTTTGCGAGAGGTGATTTTCAAAACGCTTTAATATCTCAAGTTCTAGTGCAGCAAATTTCATAATTTTTTCATCAAAAGGAAGGTTTTTAAAAACTTAGATAGTGTGGGAAGTTTGAGTTTACTAGCGGCACGCATAGCGGCACAAGGAGAAGGTAAAGATTTGACTTTTTCATGCACACAGTTTCGGGCAGCCGTGGATGCCCGTTGGAAATTCAAATAGAACGGGGCGATAATGAGATGCAAATTGGGGTGCTCCACCGCGCCTGTGATTGGCTGCTGCTATGGTAAGCAGTTTTCATTCTAGCAAGAATTGATATCCTACCAGCTATGATGAAATGAAATCCTGGAGTGCATCTTTAAATCACGGTAAGATTGGCAGTATTTCCGGATCACTGCAATATGATCCTGGTGCCAAAGCTCCCGAAGTTCCTGAAGAGTTTAAGGCACACCTACTCTACAAAGGCTACTACAATGACAAAAGCAGTGCATAGAGAATGTAGAAATGCTTTCTTTCCATCTCTAAAGTTGAGTAATTCAGAAGGAAATGATAAACACAATGACCCCACCTAACCTGTTGTATCTCTGTAATAGTTTTGATGTAGATACCTGGAAGAGATGGAGCTCTGAGACAATCATTCAAGATCTCCAGAGCGCAATGGTGAAATGCATACCAAAAAGTCATAGAGAACATCCACAGAATTATCTATATTTATGAAATATAACTGCCAGATGATGCATTCTTAATTACTGATATCATTTCACCTGTCCTTTAATTCTAAGGATACAAGGAATCTTAACCCACTGAGGACAAGCTGACTTTGCTGTGCTACCATTTCCTATAGACACCTGTACGAGTATACTCGGGAATAGTCTTCAACGGGTTAAAGAACCACTGCCTTTAGCTGTACCCTTTTTCTTTATTGTATCAAAGTATGAACCTGTGGGCAGAAGTTCATTGCTCTTAAAGGTCCCCATCATTCATCAGTCAACGTATCGGCAATTTGTCTCCACCTGCCAATGGTAGACAAGTAAGTTGAGTTGGAACGCTCACCGCCCTTTCAACAACTTCCCACAAGATACAGGTGAATATCTAGCAAAAACACCTTTGTTTTCAGACCAGGCGTGTCGCAGGAACTGTGCACAAGGTTTCCCCTTGGAGGTAATGTTTGCAGATCGTTTAGAAATGACTGAAATTCTAGCTGCTGCCAAGCTGGGGGCAGGCTTGTACATATTTTAATCTTGACTGGCAGACGTTAAACTTCTTTGGACTTCTTATTTGAGGATTTGGTAACTGGGATCAAACTTTTCAGAGCTGCTGCTGATGCCCAAGAACGTTGGAGAATTCACTGATTTTTTTTTTCTCTCTTGTTTTCACTTGTTTTCTTTTCACGCATGAGTGTTTTCATAAATTACTGAAACGATTTCAAGACCACTATATATCTACTTGAGTAGTCAAGCTCTCCCTGCATGAAGGCCATAAGGGAAGTCATTGCAGGCTGAAAGACATAAGTTTGGTGACTTTGAAAACTATCAAGGAGTGGTAATGATGACAACAAGTGAACAGGCAATAGAAACTTGGCCATTTGCAGCAGGTATGTTCTAGTGGGGTAAAGTACAGTATAATAATAAAGTTAATCATCAAATCTGTACATACTGACCTTGTATAGAAAGGGCACAAGACATCTGTGGCAGTTTATCACAGAGAACAGTGTATATCTTCATGAAAAAGTTTTGCAAATAGCTTTTACATCTAGATAAAGGTGGTATTTTATTCCATCTGGTCATTCTATACAATTATTACTCCCTATACTACTTTTGTTGATGCTTCCAATATTAATACCAGGACTGCAACTTTTAGTTTTAAACTTGTTACGTGTTCCACTGCTACTGCTCCCACTGTTGCTTATCATGAAAATGAGTACTATAGATCTTGTACACAGATACAAGAGAGAGGGAATTACAATGGCGAACTTACCTATCAATTCCTCTATAGATATTTTTAACAAGTTCAAAATTTTGAATATGCAATCACCTAACATAGTTCTATGACTATATACTTCTACTCTATCACTACAGTAGCGATTCCTAGACACCAGAACAATTTTATAAACTACTGTACAGTCTCAAATACTAGTATGAGTCAGAAATAATATCTTACTGCAGGATAGTGTGACTTTTCCTACACATCCTCAGTGAGTGTTGGTTACAATGCACAATGCCCATCTACTTGACCTATATGACAAAAAGGAGAAGAAATCCGCAAATCAAACAGTGAGCCGGCTCTTACACCTCTCACTCCTTTTGATGTGGTAGACTCTTTCATGCTTACTGACCCACTCAAACAAAAATTAGGCATATTTTAAAGACTCAGATCCATGTGATTTCTTCCTTTTTTTTTCTGTTTTAGGGGTCACTTTGCTCAGGTTGAAGAAAGAACTGTTTACACTGGAGTTTTACTATTTCTTCTACAAACATGTTAGACCGCAACTTCAGAATAAGAGTTTGTGATATTCTTTCTTTCTTTCTTTTTTTTTTTTTTTTTTTTTTTGCTTTCTGTACTCATCTCTCATTCTATCCCTCTTTCTTTGTTCCAGAGCATATGGTTTGTCAAAGTTGATAATGATGGATTGGACTTGGAGTTCTACGGTGAGCACAGCCCATGTCGGAATTGCCAACTTGTGACCAAACATTCTCTGTCGATGGGTAATACTTGGAAGGCCCAATGTAGAACAAACAATTTTGTGTTTGAAATCAAGCTTTGTCCTGACTATCCAGCAGTGGTAGAAAGTCTTGGAATGCCTACTTTGTCTTCTTGGAGCATGCAGAATAATTCCTTCCTTTGATAATACGATGAGATGCACCAAACACCAAAGTCTTCCCCTGAATGGGTATACACTTGCATACTAGCATTGCTCTGAATTGTCAGCGCTAGTGCAGTCAGTAGTGGTGTTCCTGTTATCTTTCTTTAGTGGAAAATGTATCAGGTGATCACAGGAAAAGTATCAGGTGATTGTGGGAAATGTATCAGGTATAATCATTGGAGCCAAAGCCTCTCATTATGGAAACATTCAGACAAAAAGAAGAAAAAAAAAATGTCTCATCACCTACTGATCGCAAACTAAAACATTTTCACGAGGGAGTTACACGATACCACAAAATCAATGCCATGATGATACTGAGTATCAAATGGCAAGCTGGGCTGTCAGTTAAATGCACATTATTTCTTGTCTGGACCCTCTCTTTAAAGGGAAACTTGCTCCCTGAATAATTTCCTTAAATCAAAAGAGAAAAATCATTATATTGCTTTATCTAATTTGCATATGTCTGGGAAAATTACTCTTCTTCAGAATTCTGTTTCTCTCATTTAATGGTCTATTCTCTTCATCAAACTTTCACCATTCTGTGTTAACTCTATACTCTTATGAGTCAAGCTGAACATGGACTTGATCTTTTCAAGCAGTAGCCATCTTACATAAGCCTTTCACATTTTGATGAGTCTTTATCACAATCATGCTGTATTGGGACTGGATTTCAATGGCTGCAACATTTTGGCAAAACTTCACAAACAGTACTTCCATTTCTTCCTTATTGCTGACATAAACAGGAATATTGGTCATGCCATGTGGTAAACCTTACCCACTGCAGACGGCAAAATACCAAATATGTATGTATGGTTTTCACATTGCTGGCTTTTCCATACAGATCACAGTTTGGGCAAGGCTGAATAGTATTCAGTCTGTGCAGTTCAGGAAAAGAAAAAGAATGGAAAAAAAGAAGAAGAAGAGATGCTTCTCTAGGGTAATTACGTGCCTCAAAAACTGACAGCCTGTGCTCAAATATCTTGAAACCTTAACTCCATTCCGCATTTTAAGCATTTTGACACCCCTCATTACGCAGTTCCTACATCCCCTCATTAGGATGGTTAGCATACTTTGCAAGGAGCATGCAGGAGCCTTGGGACAAAGCTGGACTTGTAGAAGACCCGACTTGATTCTCAACTGTCTTCCACCATTTTTTTTTTCTCCATCTTCTTTCTTTCCTTCCTGGGACATACCCGGTAATGAAATCTTCATATTTTGCTGTTCAGAGTCAGCAGCCTATCCATGCAGCATTAGCACACATGATTCCCTTGTCGCAGCAGGAATATTTTCTTGCGTGAAACCAGCAGTCCTCATTTGAAAGTCTCCAGCAGCAATGTGGACTCTACATGACAGCTCACATGGCAAAGATATATTCAAGTTTTCTTCTTTTCGTGACCACAATATTTTTGACCAAGGTCTACATTCTGTGTTTAAAAAAAAATCTACAAAAAGGCTTGTGTAGATCTCCTTATAAGCATTGGAAAATGAGGGAGTTCAAGAAGAACTCTCATTGCTACACTTTCAATTATTTTTGTTAAAATTATATCATGAGCAGGCTCTCCTTGTCCAAGAATCTATAGACAAAGCCTGGGTTAACAAGTGAAGAAAGAAATTGAACCAAACAAACAAACAAACTCAGAAAACTCCTCACATATGATGCTTTTGTAAGATAGATCAACATGAACACATTTGAAGAATGATTCCCAGGTATACAGTTTAAACTCATAATGGAGTAAATGTAAACGCAGAGCATAGATTGCAACTGACCGAAAGATCAGTCTGTATCTTGTCATCCAGGATGTGATCCGCAGAGACTAGATCTGGCTAAACAGAATCCCCTCCTGGAGGAGAGCTGCAAAAGAAAAACAAAAGATTTTAAAAACTCCTCCAGACAGATGGATTATTCCGTCTAAGTTTGCAAAGGACAATGGAAATCACAATATATACAAAATCAACAGGGGCTGTGGAACATCTCGACAGACCGAAGCTGGTGCTTAAATTACTGTTCCTTCATTGTGCAGTCAAGAGGTGACAATGGACAAAGGACATGAAAAGCCTGTAAGAACAGAGCTGATATCTTACATATTTAATGCAGAAAACAAAGGTTCTGGATTATTCTGCCACACATTTGCTCAGAAAATGAATTCCATAGGCAAAAATGATATGTAGCTATTAAAGGCATTGTTTGCCATTTGCAGATGAAACAAAAACCCAGATTTAGTGCTTCAAAATAGTTCTATAATGTGAGTTAGGGATAGAAACAACCACTGTAAAAATTTAATAAGTATAATCAATGATAAGATTGTTAAATATACAAAATGTGAACAATAGTTATATTAAATTGTCTGTAGACTAAACCATCTACAGTTATGGTTTAGTGAGAAAATAGTGATATCTCCTTATATTTTAGGCTTTATTGCAAAATTTTCATATGGTAGGATGTTTTGTGATACAACTGATCTACACATATGCATCACATGTGATAACCTGAACATTTTTTAAATCACTGCTCCCAAAGGTAAACAGTACCTTTAAGAAAAAATGAAATAAAAAGATCAAACTAGAGGAGCACCTCGCTGAGAGCGAGGCCTCCGCCATGTGGCCATGATCAAAATTTGCCATTTTTGTAGGCAGCATGTTTTCAACACCAACATAGAAGTACAGTTCGACCTCGATTATCCGGCCTCCTTTTAGCCGGAAATCTCTATTATCCGGACGCGTTCACGCAGTGAAGGACTTTTTTTTTTCATCCAAAAATTGAGAGAAAAAAAAACAGTGACTTTCATGGATCTATTTCACTAATTTCATAAGATGTGCATGATAGGTTTCTCAATATCTAATGAGGTAAAACATGTATGATTTTCACATAAAGATATACTTTATTTTTATGAAGAAGGGACTACAATTTTGCGCAGGCTAGCATAGATTACACCACCGCTGTGGGGTACGCTACTTGTCTAGCTGCCAATGCACTGGGACGGCAGCTTGGAACATTATATAAACATTAATAACATCGTGTCTCCCATATCCGGCCAATTCGCTTATCCGGATGAGTGCCGGTCCCGACATGGCCGGATAATCGAGGTCGAACTGTATATAACGACATCTACATTAGACAATATAAATTGTTAAAAATCTGATCATCCTTTGCTGAGTTATTGGGAGATTAAGCTTATTTCATGTCCTCTACGACCTTTGAACTCATGACCCTAAATTGAGTTGATTCTTTCTTCATTAAGAACACACCCTGCAAGTTTGGTGAAAATCTGATCACCCGTTCTTGAGTTATTGGGAGATTAAGTGCATCTTATGTCCTTTATGACCCCCTGTGACCTTTGACCTTTGTGACCCTGTTACTTTTGACCTCATGACCCCAACTGAATTTCTTTCTTAATTCATTATGAACAGTCTGCAAATTTCGTGCAAATCTGATTATCCATTCTTGAGTTATTAGATTAGGTATATTCTGTGCCCTTCATTACCCCTATATGACCTTTGATTTTTGACGTCATGGCACCAAAACTGAATCGTTTGTTACTTAACCTATAATGGATACACCCTACAAATTTTGTGCAAATTCATTAATTCATTCTCTAGTTATATTGTGCACTAATGGACAGACGGACAAACATATCCAAAACCTGGTTTCACCTATTACTAGAGGAGTTAACTTCTCCTGGGTGTGTCAACACATGTATGAATATTGAAAACATTGGTAACGTGTGTGTGTTTGCATTATAATGGCATGTTGACTCTACCATAATCTTAAGAACAGGGTGTTAGAAATCTTGAACAGACTGGGCAAACCACAGTCTAAAAAGAGGCACGAGTATGTTTTGTGGCTTGACAGTTTAAAACCAGACTGTATGTCTGCTCTTTCCATTGCCATGGCAGCATCAGGAAAATAACCAGCCGTTTGCTTCTTTTTTTTTTTGTGGTTTTATTACTGTTACTGTAATTTGAAAGATCAACAAACATCTTTTTGATTTAAGCCCTGCCTCCCCCCTCCCCCCCCCCAGAAAAACAAAAACAAAACAAAACAAAACAAATATATATATATAGTCCGAAGTTATAAGTAGGCCTATATATTTATACAATAAAGTAAATTATCAAGCTTCAAAATAAATTCCGTTACTTACGCGAGTTACACAAGAATACAGAGGGCATACATCGACAATGTAGATTTTCTCACAAAATACATGAACCCAAATATGGCAATTAAATGACATAGAAATATTGGTCACATCTATGGTCACTGAACATCAGATCCTACACGATATACACGACAAAGTCAATCATGATGCGTCGCGAAATTGCGGAAAAGAATAAGACAATTGTATTATTGTTTCTCAGACCTAATTAATTGAATAATTTTCATCATCCTACATCTCCGCGCGTTGAAGCGATCGTCTGCTAGCATGGCTAATGTCCGATTATAAGTGGTTATGATCATGGGCGTAAATCCCGGGGGGGATGGGGGGGATATATCCCCCCCTGAAATGGAGGAGGGGGGGATGGCCTGTACAATCATCCCCCCCTGAATTTTGAGGGGAAAAAATGGAGGAAGCAGAAATGTGATTGTATCAATTTTGGCATATTGCATGACGTTTGTATGCCGGCCTTCAGACAGGTAACAGAGCTGAACAGTATTCTATCTTGTAGGAAAATGTATAATTTTCTCAAGCGCTCGCTCGCTTCGCTCGCTCGCGAAGAAAGTAACATCGACATACACTGTAAGGTATGGCTCACGCGTTGACAACGTCAAATAGTATAGGTCTACATGTAAACATGCTATGACGCGAGTAACTGGGGACCATCTGTAAAATATGTACGAAAACATACAAACAAACAATAACAACAACTTCATCGCCATAATTGAATCCCCTCCATTTCCTGAATCATTCCTGAGAAACGACAGTGACTGATGACTCAGTCAGGATACATCTATGGGCATACCAAGGGAAGATCAGGCACGTCGAATCTATGGGGGGCAAAGGGGCATTTGCCCCGCCCCCAAAGGAAGTGTTTAGACAGACAAATCATTTATCCCCCAAGCAATTCCCGAGATGAGGACAAATCTCGAACTTTCTTAATGGAAAATTGTCCAAATATGGCCAGAACTATGCACCAGATCGTTGTATTGCAATCATGAACATGCAAAAGGTCCGCTATACAGGATAAGGGATAAACTTTGTACACTTTTGACATAGACGTATATTCCCTAATTTATCAAAGAGTGTGCAGCAGATCTTTCACTTAACAAAAGCAACCTAATATGTATAGAGGCGTCGATGGGGGGGGGGGGATGGTTCTCAAATAAAAGTGGGACAAACAAAAGCGAAAAATATAGCTACAAACGGCAGTTTTTGGAGTGTAAAATTTTTAAATTTTAAAGCTCGCTCGCTCCGCTCGCTCGCATTTAACCGCTATGCCATTCTCCTGATGTTGCTGCCAGTGATTGACAGCAGGTGCACCCGGTGCGCCCCCCCCCCCCCCTTAATTTCCAAAGCGAAAATATAGCTACAAACGACAGTTTTTAGGACTGGAAAATGTCAAAATTTTCAAGCTCACTCGCTTCGCTCGCTAGCATTTAATCAGTATGCCATTCTCCTGATGTTGCTGCCAGTAATTGCCGGCAGTTGCGCCCGGTGTGCCCCCTTAATTTCCAAAGCGAAAAAATACAGCCACAAACGGCAGTCTTTGGACTGTAAAATGTCAAAATTTTCAAGCTCGCTCGCTCCGCTCGCTCGCATTTAACCGCTACGCCATTCTCCTGATGTTGCTGCCAGTAATTGCCGGCAGTTGCACTCGGTGTGCCCCCTAAATTTCTAAAGCGAAAAAGTATAGCTACAAACGGCAGTTTGGGGACTGTAAAATGTCAAAATTTTCAAGCTCGCTCGCTCCGCTCGCTCGCATTTAATCGCTATGCCATTCTGATGTTGCTGCCAGTGATTGTGAGCAGGTGCGCCCCCCTTAATTTTCAAAGCGAAGAATATAGCTACAAACGGCAGTTTGGGGACTGTAAAATGTCAAATTTTTGAAGCTCGCTCGCTTCGCTCGCTCGCATTTAATTATTATTCCATTCTCCTGATGTTGCTGCCAGTAATTGCCAGCAGTTTTCGCCCGGTGCGCCCCCTTAATTTCCAAAGCGAAAAATATAGCTACAAACGGCAGTTTTTGGACTGTCAAATGTCAAAATTTTGAAGCTCACTCGCTTCGCTCGCTCGCATTTAATCATTATGCCATTCTCCTGATGTTGCTGCCAGTAATTGCCAACAGTTTTTGCCCAGTGCGCCCCCTTAATTTCCGAAGCGAAAAAATACAGCCACAAACGACAGTTTTTGGGACTGGAAAATGTCAAAATTTTCAAGCTCATTCGCTTCGCTCGCTCGCATTTAATCATTATGCCATTCTCCTGATGTTGCTGCCAGTAATTGCCAGCAGTTTTCGCCCGGTGCGCCCCCCCCCCCCTTAATTTCCAAAGCGAAAAAATACTAATACAGCCACAAAGGACATGTGGGACTGTAAAATATCAAAATTTTCAAGCTCACTCGCTTCGCTCGCTCGCATTTAATCGTTATGCCATTCTGATGTTGCTGCCCGATTGCCGGCAGTTGCGCCCGGTGTGCCCCCATAATTTCCAAAGCGAAAAAATACAGCCACAAACGGCAGTCTTTGGACTGTAAAATGTCAAAATTTTTAAGCTCGCTCGCCCCGCTCGCTCGCATTTAACTGCTATGCCATTCTCCTGATATTGCTGCCAGTAATTGCCAGCAGTTGCGCCTGGTGTGCCCCCCTTAATTTCCAAAGCGAAGAATATAGCTACAAACGGCAGTTTTTGGACTGAAAAATGTCAAAATTTTCAACGCAAAGAGATTTCACCGTAGGAGGGGGAAACCCCCTACCATACCCTCCTCCCTCGCTTGATTCGTTCCCTCACATAACCGCTCCTCCTAAGATCAAATCCTGTCTACGCCGATGATAGGCCCCATTATTTAGTAGGCCTTCACAGTGATGTCGCACAGCAAGAGCTGAAATACCACGATTTTGTCATTCAATAATATATGGTGAATATTTCATTTTCTTATTGTTTTTTTAAAGAAAAGAAAACAAAATTTTCACCACAAGTGAGCACCAGATCGCTGAATTTCAGGTCTGAAAATGCAAAATCTTCCTCGTGTGGGAGAGGGATACCCCCCCCCCCCCCCCCATACACACCCTTCCCCCGTTCGGTCGTTCCGCTCCCTCTCACAGATATCCCCCCCCCCCCAAAAAAAAAAAAAAAAAAAAAAAAAAAAAAAAAAAAAAAAAACTGGAAAATGTCAAAATTTTCAAGCTCATTCGCTTCGCTCGCTCGCATTTAATCATTATGCCATTCTCCTGATGTTGCTGCCAGTAATTGCCAGCAGTTTTCGCCCGGTGCGCCCCCCCCCCCCCTTAATTTCCAAAGCGAAAAAATACTAATACAGCCACAAAGGACATGTGGGACTGTAAAATATCAAAATTTTCAAGCTCACTCGCTTCGCTCGCTCGCATTTAATCGTTATGCCATTCTGATGTTGCTGCCCGATTGCCGGCAGTTGCGCTCGGTGTGCCCCCTTAATTTCCAAAGCGGAAAATATAGCTACAAACGGCAGTTTGGGGACTGTAAAATGTCAAATTTTTGAAGCTCGCTCGCATTTATATTATTATTCCATTCTCCTGATGTTGCTGTCAGTAATTGCCAGCAGTTTTCGCCCGGTGCGCCCCCTTAATTTCCAAAGCGAAAAATATAGCTACAAACGGCAGTTTTTGGACTGTCAAATGTCAAAATTTTGAAGCTCACTCGCTTCGCTCGCTCGCATTTAATCATTATGCCATTCTCCTGATGTTTCTGCCAGTAAGTGCCAACAGTTTTTGCCCGGTGCGCCCCCTTAATTTCCAAAGCAAAAAAATACAGCCACAAACGACAGTTTTTGGGACTGGAAAATGTCAAAATTTTCAAGCTCATTCGCTTCGCTCGCTCGCATTTAATCATTATGCCATTCTCCTGATGTTGCTGCCAGTAATTGCCAGCAGTTTTCGCCCGGTGCGCCCCCCCCCCCCTTAATTTCCAAAGCGAAAAAATACTAATACAGCCACAAAGGACATGTGGGACTGTAAAATATCAAAATTTTCAAGCTCACTCGCTTCGCTCGCTCGCATTTAATCGTTATGCCATTCTGATGTTGCTGCCCGATTGCCGGCGGTTGCGCCCGGTGTGCCCCCATAATTTCCAAAGCGAAAAAATACAGCCACAAACGGCAGTCTTTGGACTGTAAAATGTCAAAATTTTCAAGCTCGCTCGCCCCGCTCGCTCGCATTTAACTGCTATGCCATTCTCCTGATATTGCTGCCAGTAATTGCCAGCAGTTGCGCCTGGTGTGCCCCCCTTAATTTCCAAAGCGAAGAATATAGCTACAAACGGCAGTTTTTGGACTGAAAAATGTCAAAATTTTCAACGCAAAGAGATTTCACCGTAGGAGGGGGAAACCCCCTACCATACCCTCCTCCCTCGCTTGATTCGTTCCCTCACATAACCGCTCCTCCTAAGATCAAATCCTGTCTACGCCGATGATAGGCCCCATTATTTAGTAGGCCTTCACAGTGATGTCGCACAGCAAGAGCTGAAATATACTATTGTTTTTTTAAAGAAAAGAAAACAAAATTTTCACCACAAGTGAGCACCAGATCGCTGAATTTCAGGTCTGAAAATGCAAAATCTTCCTCGTGTGGGAGAGGGATACCCCCCCCCCCCCATACACACCCTTCCCCCGTTCGGTCGTTCCGCTCCCTCTCACAGATATTCCCCTCCCCCCCCCCAAAAAAAAAAAAAAAATGTTTTCATACTTTTAAGGTCGGATTTTCCGCCGAAAGTCGTCTGACAAGCAAAAAAAAAAAAAAAGCAACAAGAACAAAAAGACTTTATGTTGTTGCTGCCACTTTTCTCCCACTTTATATTTCATGCTAAAGAGTGGGGCATCCGATCCCTGTAAAGTGTGTGTGTGTGGGGGGGGGGGGCACAAAGCTTCTCCCCCCCCCCACCCCCCACCCCCCACCCCCCCCCCCCCACCCAAAAAAAGAAAAAAAAAATCGTGGTGATGGTGACCATCCCCCCCACTCCTCAGTATGGATTTACGCCGTTGGTTATGATACTGACAAGATGGGAGATAATCCTCTTCGGTTGAGACATGAAATCCACAAATCTGTTCCGCTCGCGTTCGCCGTCTGCTGTCCGCAGCCGCCAGCGAACGCACTCCACTAATCGTGTGAAAATCTTGCTGGGAAAGAAGTGACTGGGAAATACGCCCAATCGACTTTTTCAGCCAATCAGCGACAGACACCATCGACAGCACACGCGACCGGATTTATGGAGCACCGCCCCTTCTGTGTTATCGTGACAGACTCGGCGCAAGATCGTAGTATGCATGCATATCAGCTTGAGCTCGACAGTCTCTCACGCGTAACAGCGGGAATGCAGGGAGTTTAGGGAACGTGTTCGCGTTGATCAGTCCGGTGGCTGCCCCAGTAGGTAGTGACAACTTGTCACCTGAAACCCGTATCTTGGATTTTATATCTTATCCATTCTCGATCTGATCAGAATTGGGAGATTAAACCACCGAAAGATTATGGATCAATACGTAGCTTGTCAAACCTGGACAGTGGGGAAAATGTGGTGTTTTGGAATTCTAATCGTTGCGGTTTCCGGAAATGTTCTCGGCATTTCAGAGAGCATGCAGACTAGATCGAGGATCGACAAAGGTGAGAATGCTGTTTCTTTTTACTTCTCTGGTTTAACGGCCTTTGTCGTGAACAGGCGATGTCAACAAATAACACAATGAGTATCACGTGGTTTCTGTTTTTGTTCCTCTTTTGTCATAGTTTTCTGCCAACGTCGCTCCCTTTCAAGCACACATATCTTTATTGACATGAATGAGATAATTTGATTGATGAGCGTTATCTGTTCACTATTACATTCTTGTACGTCATCAAGCTCTAAAACGTGGAGTAGAATATGCTTAACAAAATTAAAGGGGATGAAAAGGGTAAAGAGAAACTGTGTGATAACGAACTCTGCCTGATGTGTGCACTGCCAAATGATCTTATTAGCGAAATAAAGTCGCATTTATACAAATTTATTTTGCTGTGCATCTTTCAACAAATGAAGGCCTTAATACTTTTACACGCTTCCTTATAAGAATCTGAGGACATTTTAAAGTGGCAGATCACACTAACCACTGTGTGAAATTCATTTACAAGCCACGTTTATGGCCAGTGCAAAAATTTAACCGCAGTTTATCCCTTTATTTTGGGTAGCGTCTCGCAGGCCATGGAGTTTTCCTTTCCTCCTTTTCCAAACGTCACAATGGCCCCGTCATGCCTGCCTCAATATTTCGATTACACCGTTCTAGGATCAATGTCAATAAAATGGATCAAACAATGGTCCCTACGAATTGCATTGTGCAGTGGCGTGTGTTTTTTTTTTTTTCGGTGCGTTTTTGCTTCCCTCGATCTTGGGAAGCCTTCCGAGTGTGTGACAGGCAGGCAATTATTATTTGAACCACACATATGACAATACCGAAATGCAAACCTTCAGTATTGCTTTCAGCGTCATGCTTGTACGGTACGAGTACCTCATGACAAGCATAACTCGCTTTCTTTTTTTCCAGTCCTTTTTCTGTTGAAGGTAAATCTTGGTGAGGTTGGTTGTGAGCTTATTAAATCTTTAATAAAGCTGCGGTTTAGCTTCCTCGTCCTCCTGTATTGTGTCTGGCGCTTCGAGATGTTGCCTAGAAACGACAGGTGGCAGTATTGTGCCTCCAGTTTACGTCCATTGCAATAGCTGAAAATCAATCTGGTTGTCGAAGTCTAGTATAAACTTCACGCAAAAAGTTCGACGTGATAGAGAACGAACGCATTGTGCAGGTCTGACCCAGGATTTCATTGACACAGATGTGGCAAAATATGAAAGAAAATAATTTCCTTTGATAACGAATGGGTACAGAATCAACGAGTACAAATGCAAAATATGTTCTTGGTTCGTGGTCATCAAGCGTGATTAAGGTATACTGCAATCTACTTGAAACAGTCACTTTGGAAACATGCGGGGAGAGAATTTATGATGAATATGACATCTCACCCACAAATTCCTGTTTGTTGAGTGGAGCTCAATATTTTATGACGGGTATAACGTCAAGAGCAAGATGAATTATAATTTATGAGAGACAGCATTAGAGCCTTTATTCTGTGTAAGGATGAATGTACCGCATTTGCGGTGGGCGCTTTCGAGGGAGTATTACGGGGAGAAGGGAAGTGAGAAATTGAACGTGAGAAAATTTCAGCGATAATTAAAGCAGGTCTCTTGCCCACTCGTAGACGCAGTGAGTTCGAAGGTTCGGTGATGCTATTCTCGTAATGCGGTAATTTTTCATCAATCTGTATAAAGGTCGCAGATAACTGTTTGAATCTTGCTTCGAATTTGTCTGTATCCTTCAGAAGGAAGAACATCGTCTTTTCTTTTTTTCTCATTCGTGAAGATTACTCGCCACGAATTCTAGAAGAGCACAGGGAACAACTCTAATTAAGTAGGGCCTAAATCCCGACGCATTTCTTCGAAATCTGAGATTCCGTTGCTTTGGTTACACGAGGTTCTCTGACAACTAACTATACTTATGTAGTTTTCATGAAAAATTGCTGGTGCTCGTCAAAAGCGATGTAGTTGCGTTAGCATCGTAAAGGTCACTGGAATACAGGGGAAAGGCGGCTTTTCTCTATACTTTACATTAAAAGTCGAGCGTGCATTGAAAATATATTTGTCATTTGTACTCACTCGATTCCGCCTTGGGGGCTTTCAACAAATACGCAAAGAATGCATTTTATTGCAATCGTGCATGCCGTTTGTGGGGTAATTTGAAGTAAACGACGAGCCTCCATAATATTTCATACAGTGCTTCTCATAAAACGGCGGTGATTTACAGCGCAAAAATGGACTCGCGCCGATTTTCGGAAAATTGGAAGCCCAGGTGAAAGATACGGGAGGGAATCCGCCCATCTTCACGAATGCCGTCAACGTTGTGGTCCACTATTGATTCTTGAATTACTTCTGCGTCCTTGCGGCTCATTTGGAGGTTTGGCTGTTTGAACAGCACCGTTGGAAATAGGCCAGGCAGAAGAAGATGCGTCAACGTAGCTCGGCGGCACACACTATATCTTAGTCAAGAAAGTGAAATCGGAAAGTTAAGGCTTTTCTATAGTGCACCACTTCTGTCTCATACTTTTTCCTCTGTCTCGGTGATGGGTTGAAGTAGCGATTTACGATAACTCTGTGAGCATCGCGGCGTTCTCGTACAAAACTTCTGCTCGTAGGCCTAATGGTTTGGTGTGAACTGACAACACGGATCAAGCCACTTCCCCGACACACTCTGCCTTTACACACACACACACACACACACACACACACAGAAAACTATAAGACTTAAATGAAAAATACCACACAGAAGTGACTCCCCCACCCCTCTCCATCCTCGAGGAAGTTCTGAAGATTAAAGTATATTAGTCTCTTTCGTGGAAAACTGTCATCGTGTGTCCAGTAAATATTTTGTAGGCAGAAACCGTGGGGTGCGAATTAAAATAGAAAAGAAATTCCAGCGGATGAACTGGTATACGCTGTATACGTCGAGGGTTCCTGGGGTCGTGTTCTTAGGAACTAAAATGTAATTTATTGTTTCGAATGCGTTCTATACCTCTGGACCTGAGGAAAGGGCTACAGACCTTGATTCAGAAAATCGAGGGGTGTTAACCTTCAATGATGATACAGCCCCGTGACCCAAGGATAAGAGGCCCTCATCCTATATTGGTGAAATGATCTGACAAATACGTATATGTATGGCTTCAACAGACGATCACGTGACACCATTTTATTCAGACTTGAATAATGGGTATCAAGAGAAAGGCGACAGAATAGAGGAAAGGAGTACCGAGTATCCACAAAGGCCCTAGGCCCTTCAGTGTCCAATTTTAGGCGAAACAATGAGTATATTTTCCGCTCGTGTGATTACGAATGCGAAAGCAGGCATTGGTGACATATTTACGGCGACCAGAAAAGGTTTCGTGGTTGTCTGGGTTGTTTGTTGTTTTTGTTTTTTGTCTGTAGTAAACCGACGTGTGTGTGTCTCATGGCTCATATTTAGCATCGAAAGATAGTGCATTTTTCCATCTATTGCTGTATCGGGCAGGGAAGGTTCATGGACATTATACTTGGCGCGACAGACGTGACAAATCCACGAAGGAGTATCCCTAATGTTGCCAACGAGCCTGGACGAATGCCAATTCGTGGGATGCGTCGCAGCTCGCTTAAAATACATTTGGGGCTGAGATTAACTGAAAATGCCTCCGTTTAATGATCAGAAGCCGAGGCGCTGCGGATCGCAAGTTCGGACAACAGACTGAAATTCAATTCAGAGTGAACCCATTCGTCACGCCCTCTACTCAACCAGTACTCACATTTGCTCAGCGTGCTTGGAGCGACGCGACAGCCTACTTACGCTCGAGGTCTCGTCGTGTCGAGTGCGTTACCATCTGAATGAGATAACAGGCCGTGCTGATTTTGTGCAAACTGGTTTCTCATTAGAAGGGTAGAGGGTGTCGGGCGGAGGGGGAGGCGGGGAATGAGAATTCTCTTCTTCCAGTTAAGAGTGCAATAATGTACCGCCAGTGACATTGGGACCTGCATATTGGGTTGATGGCGGCTAAAAAGTGCAAAGCCTTTTGCAAGGCACATTTACGGCAGCCGATGCTGATATAACGCGGTGTTCCATGGGATAGGCCTGTGACAGAGAAGAATAAATCGCCTTTTCTAAGGCAGTCTTATTCAAAGCAGGATCACACAGATTGCAATATGCTTTTGGGAGCGACGCAATATTTATAAAATTGGCATTCTCTTGTGGATAAATCGAACTTTCCAATAATCCTGAACATATACTAGAATCGAATATTGAGCAGATTCAGTAAACTTTTAAATTTGAGCATTTGATGGTTAAAAAAGATACATGTATGTGATTACTTTTATATGCCGCGGATCTTCCTGACCCAACTGCTCGGGCTCGGGATGTTCAAAGGCTCGGGGACTTGGCAGATTCACAAACACGTGATCCTTGAATCCATTGCACTTTCGCAACCTTTCTTGTCCAGGCTCTTGTCTGGTTCACCACTTTGATTTCGATTCATTCCATTAATTTGCTTCGACTTTTCCCCCCTTTCCGCCCGAAAGACTTGATCGGAATTATTTATGAGTGGAAAGTTGCCGGTTGGAGTGGAAGTAATAGGTATACAAGGATAACAGTTGTTTCGTGAAAGAAAGTGCTTCGCACGAGAAAGAATATATTTTATCAGGAAGGATTTGCAAAGCTAAACATTTGTTTAAATCTGACTTTTTTAAGACTGAGAGCCTCTTCGTGTTTTCTGTGATGTCTCGTCAGAGAACCTGAAATTCCTTTAGTGAAAAAAAAAAAAAAAATGCATCCATTCTTGTAAAACGAAGACCCCAGCGTCACCTTGTAAGGTCGAAAGTTTGAGGCATACATGTATTTCTCAAAGTAGTCCTATCTCCATTTACTATATCTAGTCGTGCAATCTCTAGCACGAGGTAAAAAATAAATGCAGATTTACACATCAGAATTCTTGTTGATGTTTTGGGCAAGATAATAATTTACCCCTTTCCTGCTTTTGTATGTCTATGTCGTGTTTTGTTTTTCTGTGACGTCAGATGATGAAAGTCAATCTTAAAATGCATAATTTAAACAGTATGTAGCAGCAAGTTTAACACATTGATCTATTCTTTCTGGGCTGCAGATCTCTCAACGCGGTATACTCGTTTTCATGGTTACAATTTACGAAGAATTTTCAGGGTTTGACGGAACAAGCGGCTTTTGGTTTACGTAAAAGGTAATTGCATTTTGATAGAAGAGAAATCAGATAAACACACGAATCGTTTCTCCCATGCCGCTGCCTTTTCTTGTCTCCTAACCACGGTGTCGCTGTTATTTCGACAAGACACTCTGTCTTTCGCCTCCCAGCAAATCTAGCAATAATCACAGTGATAAGGTGAAAGCAGCTCAGAGATTGCCGTGTGTATAGGTATGGTGAGAACTCTTATACTTCCACATAGTTCACGTGCGTATACCTTAATGTGGGCATCCAAATATGACATCATCACTCACACACACACACACACACACACACACACAGACAGCAATATAAATAAAAATCACCCAAGAAACAATAAGATGGTGACACTTAGGACCGTTTGTTGTTGTTGTTGGTTTGTTTGTTTGTTTTTGCCACCGACTAGAAGAGGTTGCCTTGGTTAAGTGTGGACAATCCTTATACAAGGAGCAACACAACTATTTCTCCGTCCTCCTTTTCATAACACGACTGCACTTGAGAGCCACGTTGAATGACAATACACACTATAATGTATGTTTCCCTTTGGAACTTTTCATGCTTCTACAATAACAATGAGCCTTCTATTGAGCGTATTTATACGAATGGACAAGATTTCTATATATTCATTGTGTCGCAATTTTTAAGACTACGCTGCTCCCGAGCACTGCTCATCACGCACATTACAGGAATTAGCAATGAATCAAATTGTGGGCGGTCCAACGGACCATTCTGTGAACATACGGTGCAAGTGTTCATGCAGGATCTTAAAAGGTGGAATGTTTGTACAGGGACACTAAAATCCTGTCCAGTTAGGTTTATCATTCACTCTCAAAAAGGAGGCAATTAAAATAGAGCAGCTATACACAAAACGTAATTATAGATTTTATCTTCCTATAACATCAAATCTTTTTCCACAGAAACGCCCATATGACCAAAGACGAATGCCATCTCAAAAGCAAACCAACGATAAAACAAATGCAAGACGCTCGTGTTAAAAACGACAGGTTAAACACTGGAAGATGCATCTCAAATTTCAGAATGTTTAGATGTTATAATTCACCTGTAACACTAGTTAGAACTTTGAAAGTAATGGCAGTATTGACAGAAAGTCGGGGCATTTTATCTGTGTTTCAGTTTGCATATCAATAATTATCCGTTGCAGTAAAATAAGAAATTCTCGACACTTTTCTTCGTATCACGCCCAGACAAACAACCAAAACAAAAGGGTGTGGTTCGTCGCAAAAGATTACGCCGTCCCGTTACGCTCCCAAACCCACACGCATCTTTTTTGAAAGCGATTACCAGTAATGGCCGCGGAATATCATGATGACTGCTGTTATTACGAGCTTGACCTAAAGATCGAGTCATATAATCTGTTAATCTGAAGTGCTTACCTGTCTGTCTGCACCACATCCGTAGTCATTTTATTTTTCACATCCCGATTGCTAGTATGGTATACTGTAATTATCATCATGTGGGCTCTATCAAGGTTTGCTTACATAAGTTTTAAAATACTGCACGAATGTTATTTCTTTTCCTCTCAGAGAATAAAATGGTGATAGTTTTGGTTGAGACGAGGGATTCAGATTTTAACTTTTTGTGAGATAATTAGAAACCCCTCATGAAATGTTAAAGAGCATCTATAAATGGGGTATTCAAAATCTATTTGACGAGAATCGATTTTGAAATTGCCGAGATTTCCAAAAGCAAAGTGAGCAAAGTGGTCCTATTATAGTATTAAGGTGGGTCCCATCTTTCATTAGGACCTCCTTGTTTGTGGATACTCAGCCATTTCCAAACCAATTTTTACCAAATAAGCTTTGAATTCCTCTTCTAAGAATTGTACGCTCTTTAATACTGCATAAGATGAATCTCATTATCTCACATTAACAAAAAAAAAAAGTTGGGAACTCGAGGCCCCATCTCAACCAAAACATACCATCCCTTTAACTATGTTTTGTAGTGGAAAATGTAGTGGCAGGGCTTCCGATTAGAAGTATAGACTTATATCCGTACCTGTGTAGAGGTCATCTTTCTTGAACATCGGAAATGGTAGCGAACATGTGTCACCTATATATAACAACACTAGTCTGTAAATCCCCGACGAGCAAGTGATTCGATATGACTACTGAAGAGCAGAAACAGCAGTCACCATGGTATAGCTCCGAATCGGTCAGGATACAACAGTCAGGCGGTCGATAACTCCCCATATATTACAGGTAGTTTCCTCGGGTCACCGGAAACTGTCTCGAGTATTTTCACTCTTCCAATGTCAGTTCTTTCTGATAGATCAAAAAACATCCCTGTCAAACTAAGAACCCCGCGCAACATTGCTTCGACCGAAGTACACGTATACAACTGCTATACATGCGCAGGTAACCGCACTCGAGCAACAGGTTGTGAAGAGCCGAGTGTCGAGACTGTAAGGGAAATATTTACCACCAACGGACGATCAGCGGTTACAGAGTGTCAAACGCATCCGTTCTCATCAGCAGATAATTCTATAGCAAAGTGTTATTGATGGCATAGCAGCAATGCTGATATCGTCACTTCTATCCGACAAAAACAAAATGATATCAGAAAATAAAAAGATTTTACTTATTTCTCTTTCACAATAGGACATTTTATAAATCTTGTCGAACTGTTGTACACAACACTGCTTAAAACGTTTTCATCCGTTATCTCGTTATAAATGGTATAAAAAAGTGAAATTGAATTATATTGGCAAAACATGAACCGTTGATGACATCAGAGAATCATTTTCGGTTCATGCTAAAACTTCTGTGGTGTTTCTGGCATTTATTAATTTGCGTCGATATCACATGTGGATATCACATGTCACACTTTTAAATACATTTGGTAGCAGTTATCCTTCCGACCACATGCGCGTGAGGAAAAATAATGATTCACAAACTTTGAAAGTTTTAAACTTTATAAGCGAATTTGTGTGAAGCACAAACAACGTCTAGTGGCATCAAAGCGGACTGAGACTGAATACCCTGAACAAGCTCATCAACGACTTGAACCTTCAATGTTTGGTTTGTTTGCATCGCGCTCAAAACAAATACAGTATCCAAACCACGTTTCGTTTGTTTTATCAACAGCAAAAGCAAAAACATTAACAGCAAAAACATCAACATTACGTGGTAAACATTACGACCAATAATTGGTCTAAAAGAGAAATTTCAGTTGGCCAAATGCTGTCGAAAGTAGCTCCTGAACCAATGAATACATGCAGGCAAGGGTTGTGACAATTTTGCCGAACAGCTCTGACACGTTTTCGAGAAAGTTATTGTGTGGATCTGCTGTAAAAGACGCTTGTTCCGTTTTTACCTTCAAGCACCAACCTTAAATCTAGTATCATGGGAATCGACAACCGCTTCCCCTGTATGATATCTTGACTTAATCTCCGATGAAGCCTGTATAGTTATTGTGACTGCGTTTGCATTTCAACAATACCGGCGAGATGCTATTTAGATAGAGATAAGCGACGACCTGCTTATACTTCGGCTAGATGCTTTCTTTGTATAGCTAACGCGGTGACAAGGGTCTTCCTGCCGCACGAAAAAAGATTCTATACAAGGCACATCATCATTTTCTTTTTATTGTATATGCCGGATATTTATTTTCAAAAGAAGAGAGGACATTATTAAATCGGGTACGATAAAAGCCCACCCCAATCACAATTTATCCCAAATTTGCTTTGGTATGGCTTTGAGATCGGAATGTCAGAGGTGCTTGACGGGTACTAAAAGAGGCGCCAATGAGGTGTCACAAAACACACCGTCTTGATAAAACCACCCGGAGCTTGCCTTTCACCCGCCACTGTGTCCGCGCTGTGTCGTTCTCTATACAGCTGGGTGTCGTGCGAACCGTACGCTGCATTTTATTCCCCAACACCTCGATGTAAACCAGCAAACTCAGAACTCAATACCAAATGTGAAATTTACTTCTTTATTAGAAACAAGTAAATGTGTCCTGTCTGAAATATATATAGACACTCAATTATGTTGACATTTTGAGGCGTAAGGACGTTGAGGACGAAAATGGACGCATTAAGCACAATAATCCATGGATCGTCAGAAAAAAGGGGTCTTTTCCCGAAGTTCCATTTATAGATACCTTTTCCTAAAAAACACTTCATCAATAACAGTTGCAATAGTCTTGTGGCAATTGGTAGCATAATATCAGCATTCCGTCTCAAATAACAAGGCGGCGGTATTGATTTCTTTTGTATAATCTTTTCCCCCGTCGGAAGACTTTAGAGCTAAAATGAAAACGACGAAAAATGTGAAGGAGGTCCTCGAGACCTCTCGAAGGGGGTTGCCTCGCCGTCAAGATCTGGGCTCCCTTTGTCCTGGGTGTAGTCCTCCTCCACTCCCAAGTGTCTGCAAACACTCTTTGATCGAGGCCCGCCAAAAAGCTGTTCTTCCACAGCCTTGTGGCTATTTTGAACAATTCTTCTGTTTGCTATAAACAGGAGGACAACACGACTTGTTTGTAGGGTACGATTAAAAAGCTGCAAAACGATTGCACTCAATGACACAACAAACATAATCAGTCACATTTTAGTATTTAATGCTGTAAAGTTTCAAGACATTTTTATTTTTTTTTTTGGGGGGGGGGGAGGGGGTGGCCCCTATCTCTTTGTCCACATTTATTATATCTGTACACAGTGAGTATTATTACTTTAAATAACATTTTTACCTGCAAAAGTTACATGTGGAATATGAATTGTGACATTACTTTGAGTAGTTCTTATTTTACGATTCCTTGTTTCACTTCATACACTGTACAGTGTGTTCACTTTGCTGTTATCCAACTCATTGTAGCAAGACTAACATCATTCTTTTGAAACACTGCAGTAAAAAAGGGGATTCCTATGAAAACAAACACTCTTGCTAAGAATTGAGGATGCATCTTTGCAAAGGGGGATAATGAATTGTTGAACCTTGCAAACTACTCCATAAAATATGAATAGGGGATATGTACTCAAAACAGTATAAATATGATGGCTGTATATGTCAATCTGCAAGATTTGGATGGATCCAAATCCATAAATCATATTATTTCTTTAACAAATGAAGTCTAAGATATGACCTTTGCACAGGTGTCCAAAGCCAATGTGAATGACAATAATGCTGTTAATATCAATATTTAGGCAAAATTTCAAAGTATATTTGTGGATACTTGTGTGTGTGTGTGTGTGTGTGTGTGTGTGTGTAATTTTACTCCTTTAACTTTGATGTAGGTGGGGTTATCTGCCTATTCTTTGTTGCAGTTCATTTTCGCTGCATTTTTAAGCTGCATACAATCATTCAACACCAAAGTGCAGCATGTCAGCATTTTTAGTGAATAAATCTTGTCTAACCATACAGCCATACTGCATTGCTTACTGTTTATCAACAGAGTGGTATTTTTCTTAACAAGAGGTAAATGGGTATAATAAATATTGCAGCAGTCTTGTATGCGAGATGGTATGAATGATAGTCCATGCACAGGTTTCTCCTGTCTTTGTTCGCCTCTCTGTAATGAGTTTATCTTTCATGGCTCAATTTTCTGGATGATTGCCTTTTTTCTCCCACCTACAGCCCCACTTGTAAGGATTGGTGTATTTTCCCACAAAAACTATTTGTGCATATCACTCAGCATATATTTAGAAAGATCTCTTCCTGTCAGGTAACAATCCAACCAATTTGTTCCTCACAGCAGGAAATTCAACAAAAGCTTTACAGTGTGACATGTTTACACAATACAGATGGCCCCTGAATGAGTTTTATTTCTTACACAGTGAATATGTCAATCTAAATTCCAGAGTATTGATATCCTGTTTATCATCATGAAATCTGTAGTGAATAAAGCATGTCATAAAAAAAAAAAAAAATGTGCTAGTATGAGCCTATACAACTTCTATATGAAGACAGAAATACCCATGTGTGTAATGAAATTATGTTCACTGGAATTAAAGATAATTATGGTTCAATAAATCAAGCCTTCAGAAAAATAATCACAAATCTGACAAGTGCCCCTAACTACTGCATGTCTTACTGCACAAAATTAATGATTATAACTTGCATGTCTTGCTGCACAAAATTAATGATTATAACTTGCATGTCTTGCTGCACAAAATTAATGATTATAACTTGCATTTACAATTTGGCATGACAAATTAAACTGTGTAAAATCATGGACACATGGTAAAACATATATGCTTTGACTCTTAATACCATTTGAACATGACATTAAATTTTGAAGGTCACTTATTCAATAAAGAATATTAAAAGAAACCATCAGCATATGAAGGGCAATGTATGTTTGGATAAAGATATTTTATTTTCAGTGAATTCTACATGCTTAACGAATAACGTGAAGAACATTTGCAGGGTCCAGACAGGAGGTATATAAATCTGATACTTGTGATACTGTCTGGTTTATTCTCAATGAATGAAACACTATGAAATTACATAACACACAGACAATATTTTCTGAGATATTTTTACATCTTTATTTGGACATACTATTGATATAGATTTCTCTTTCTTTTTTTCTGCAGTGGAAATGAAGCATATGTATACGATGTACCGTACTTCATGTCAAAAAATAAAATAATATGGATAAACCTTAATAGAAGTGTTTTGGCATGATTGTGATATACACTGTATGGAACAGACCACATATGGTACAATTAAGCAATCCAATCAAGATTAATAGGAGAATCTTTTCTTCATTTAACCAACTAGGAAAGCCATGCTAAAACTCTTTCAGTCAACTTATTTTTGGCTGTGAGTGGGTGACAAATTTTTCTCACTCCTGGGCATAAAGTGGTAGACCAAGTGTGAAATTTCTAGCTCTTGGTCACTGTGATCGGTACAATAGACTTGTCATTCATAAAATCACGAAAAAAGCACACAGGGGGCTTCTTCTATAAACAGATTTTCCTCTTGCCTGCCTAAAAAAAGATTTCCACTGATAACGAACTCTGAATGTCACAGGCCTGAGATCTATCTCTCTGCACTACCTCCAGCTTTGAATATGGTCCGATAGGGACTGACCTACATCATGTTGGCAGAGATGCCAAGTTTCTCAACTACCTGCGAGTGAGTATAACTGCGAAACAGCACACAACTGGTGGGGGGGGGGGGGGGGAATCCGTCCGATGGTAGTGTGTTTTTTTTTTTCCATATTGGGATCAGTAGTTGTGCAATTTGCTGAATACCCATGATGTAATTTTACTTGGACAATTCCCATCTATTTGTGACATGAACAATGGTTCATATGAAAGACATCATTTTGAGCATTTTTTCCAAAATTTTCTTGAAGGGTGAATGAGTCTTGCTTTGTAGAATGTATAACTAACAACTTTCTGTCAATTATAGTAAATGATACAGTTTTTACAGAGTTCTCCATATTATTTATTTAGAGTGGTAAATAGTTGTAATTAGTAAGAAACAGCTATGTAGGTATCCTTTAATTAACCTCCAAGGAGGCATGAGAAATGATTATTAGATTGGTGAGCATGAGATAGGTCACTGGTGCATGAGATTCGTGCGGTAGGCATGAGTCTTGGTAGGTCTGTGTTGGTTGAATCATCTTTCTTTATTACTTGCTAATCAAAATGGGAAATAAACTGGAAGTCACATGCAATGCCTGTTTTTTGTTTGAAGGTGATAGTTTGGCCTACTTAGAGATTATGATTATTGAAAAGAAAATTCAATGTGCTATATATTTCCTCTTTTCCATCAATGTTTCAATAACAATATTAGATGTAGAAAAAAAAAGGAATATCATCCATGTCAATTTCATGGCTGTGGATCCTTCATTCTCCTTCTAACTTTCTGTCTTTAATGTTGCATAACTCTCTCCTCGCACGTACGTGGTGTCCCGGTTGCCATGGCAAACTTGCCTGTCACAGGAAGAAGCTGCGGTTTTCTCAGAGTGACGTTTCATCTCTGGTTTGAGGTCTGAGTCTTTGCCAGAGAGATCTGATTGCGGAGGAGGGGCAGATGAGGGAGGGGAGGGAAGCAACTCTCGCCCAGATTATGCGATGTAGATGTACCTGAATCCAGTCTTAGGTATGACATGTAATACAAAGACATCCTAGGGGCATCATCATTACACTTACACCAGGGAGGGAAGAGACATCCCTGCTTTCACACTACAGAATGTGCTCCCTGTCATGCATGTGCATAACTTTTAACGAGATGCAAGTAGGCTATCAACCCCCTCAAGATATGGACTCTAATGCAGGGCACAACAAACACTTTTATAACCAAATATTGTAACAACAGAGTAAAAATTCAGGTTCCAAAATTAATATTCCCAGGATATTTGGTGCAAAATTTAATTGGTTAAAATGACATTTCAATAAAACAAAAGAAAACTGGAGGTCATGAGTGCTTCATTATTTAACATTGTTCAACTATATACCATTGGCATTTATGATCCTGCGTTGTTGCCACTTGGTTTGGTCATGAGTTGAGGATCCAGAAGCAGCTTTATGCTAGCAGGGTCATTATCCAATCTCTGATGCCTTTTAGCAGTACATTCAGAAAAAAAAAATACCAGTATTTACTTATTTCAGGCATGGTCAACACACTACAGTTCAGTGGAGCCACATCTGCTTCATTAATCCAGATTTACCAAGGTAGTTCCTGCTGATGGTCTCATCTTACAGGAAATGCACAGATTAGATATTGCTCAATTTCCAACTTTGACTATGCAGAATGCTGAAATTCATCAGAGGTAGATATGAAAGATTCACATCATTGTTACGTTTAACACACCCAACAAACTTGAACTTCAACATCCAACTTTCTGTTTGTGACCATAGAATGGCATTTCCTCCACAAATCAAACTTTCATATCCACAGCTGAAAGCCATTGTTTACATGCAAATATCAATAATTTTCATCAATTTGAGACAGTTGAGATAAAATCTGCCGAAAATAAAAAGCAAAAAAAAACTAAAAATGTGATAATTTTCTTCAAAAAGATTTTATTTTTCTTTATTTGATGATAATGTTGCTTTGAAAAATAAAATGAAGATGGTATTTCTCTATGTTTTTGCATTCAAACTCTTTGTTTCATATGTTTCCTTTTGTTTGTGTTGTCTCACAACTTAATCCCTTTCCATTTCTTGAAAAGGAGTTAGGTCTTTCCATCAATACTTCAGCTTGCTGTTCATTGTGTCGATGTGTTGTCCACATAATGCTCTCCTCTTTCTCAAATTTCATGATCAAAGGTTTGGCATTGTAATATCTTTGTCTCTTTAATGCTCTGCCACTGAGTTTCATCATACATCTTTCTACTTACTCATACAGTGCATGCAGATATGATTATGATAAAAACCTGATTTACCTATGAGACCATGGCAAATCAAATTGATCTCTTGCATCAGTACTGAAGGGAATTTCATTAAATTGTATGTGACATAGCGCTTCGCAAGTATGGGTGTATCAGATCACAGACTACCTCAAATGATAATGTCAGTTATGATATCATATCTGCACATCTGTCAAGAATGAATTACAAAAACGAGTAAGGGGGGGGGGGGGGTCTGGAATAAACCAATGCATAATACAGTTGTATTGCAATGCATATAGAACTAAGTATCCATGTTTTATCATAGACAATCAAGGAATCTGACTCTGAATAATCCACAACTCAACCGCTTACATAAATACACCTGCTTTAATGTAAAAATTGCAGCAAGTGTGTGCAAACAAAATTTTACTTCTTGTGCCCTGTCCTATATTCCTTTTTGGCATGTTGTGTTTCTCCTTTCGGCTACATCTTCATAATTACAGACACAGTCCTCTAACAAGATTATATTGTTGATCATTTCCTAACTGACAAAGAGTTAACAAGGTCACAAATGCTAACAATTTTATCCTGACCTACTCCAAATATGAGGGCAAGAATAACTCAAAGAAGAAGAGGTAACCAGAGTCAAACAATTGGGGGCATATGATCAACAAAAGGTAAACATTTGACATGAATAGGTTCTCTTTTGTATCACTGTCCTCCAGTGATCTATCAATATGAACAAGATATATTACCTGTAAGAGGGTTGTAAAACAGATTCTTGTTTTTTATATGCATTGCAGGAGGGATAAATATCAGTGTACAAGTCTTGCCTCTAAAAAAACAAAACAAAAAATATATGATTATGATACAGAAAAACTGAAATAGGGCAAGGTTCATACACGAGTGTCTTCCATGATGACTTTGATTTGCGGCAACATTACCATGCATGAGTAAATAAATATTACATCCTTACTTGAAACTTAATATTCAACTTACAATATATGCAAAATTACTTGAAGCAAATGCCTGGCTTGCAGTGAGCGACCCCATCTAATTTAAACCTGTTGAGGACAAGTCTGGAGTATAATTGGGCAAGCGTCTATGGGTATAGCATGTTGTAGCAAAATCAGCCCATCCTCAATAGGTTTAGTACCAGGTGCAGATTTGATAATTTTGCTATTTTCATGTGAACAAAATATACTCTCACAGAACTTGAGGGTACTTCAATAAACATACATTCATTATGGTTGAACACTTTCATAGCACACACCTCCCTACTTGAGGATTCCTAATTTGCTCTTTACTGCATGAATACTATCAAATGAAACAGCAGGATGGAGTAAATGCTGCCAAGAGGAGATAAATGATGATTTGTGGTCCATGCACATTGATCCCTGCAAAGGTCATCGAAACATCCCACGGATACAAATAATGGGATGGACTTGCAACAAACTGGCAGGCAATTTTAATAGATTGAAGAGCAGCATTTTTTTTTGTACCCTGTAACTTGTATTCCAAAGTGCATGGAGTTCAAATTTTATTTGTTATTATTCAGGGAGTTCAAATTTCTGATGAAGAATTTGATAAAGGAAGTGACTTCCAGTTTGAGAGATGGCTTAAAGGGTGTGTACAGTTCTGGTCGAGGTGAGGATTTCGCTTTTAACGTTTTGTGAGATATTCAGAAGCCACTCTATGAGATGTCAAAGAGCATGCAGCTTTAATGGGTATCAAAAGTTTATTCGATGAAAATCGGTTTTGAAATGGCTGAGATATCCAAAAACAAGGTGAAACAAAGAGATCTTAATAAAGTTGTGGCATGTCGCCTTTTATTATTATCACTTTTTGGGATATCTCAGCCATTTGAAAACCAATTTTCATCAAATAAACGTTGAATCCTTCTTAAAATTACATGCTCTTTCATATTTCATTAGAGGCTTTTCACTATCTCACTTAGGAATGTTCAAAACATGAATACCCACCTCAAGCAGTACTGTACAGTCCCTTTAAATGTTGATAGTAAGAGTAAATGATATAAACAGTATACTGCCCAACACCAGGATAGATCTGTCAAAAGTTAATAAACATACATGAAGGATATCCAGAGTGGGTTGTTGGGATTTTTGTTGTTGTTGTTGTTGTTGTTTTCTGGGACATAATAGCCTCATTGAGTCCTGCATATTTTATGTACACTTTATCTGACATTCACTAGGTAAACTGTGATTATACATTATCAAAATCTCTGAACTACATGGTAGTGCTTAGAGGCCATCTCAATCCACAGTCAAATGAATAACTGTTTTGACACCAATCTGCTGTTCAATATTCATTTAGATATTTCTTCAACTACAATGAAATCATTTTTTTTCCCTAAAGAATTGGTTTCTTCTCCCAAAACAGTAATGAAGTTTCAAAGAAGACATGCATGAAGAAAGCAACATATGTAAAATTACACATGTCAAGAGACTTGACTTTATCTACCATATTTTTTTGGTGGTGTACTTGGATGATATTGCTCTGGTAAATGTAGTTGCCAGGACACAATCCTTTGCCAGCAACTTGAAGTTTTATGAACCCGTTCATGTTTACCTAGCAAACATACCTTGAGTAGAGATATGAGGGTCAATTGCACCACAATTGGAAGCACAGTATTTTGATGTTTATGCTCCTTAGAGTTCATCCAGGGTTGACTTAAAAAACAGTGATGACTGACGAGAATTCCTGTTGGATACTGACAGAAAACAAGAAAGCCAAAATCATGGAATTTAAAAAGATATAATGATCTTTTGATATAATTCAAAGTTACTTTGAACTGTATTTGAAGAAATATAAAATACAATTATTTGCAGCAAGAATGCCAGTTGTAATCGTAGTCTCTTTCAGTTCCATCAGCAACACATCTATGTATATTGTCAATATGGCATTTTAAAATGGTCCCAAGAGAACAATGACTATCACATTGTAATGACTGTGATTAAGTGCTGAATTCACGTAAGGGAACACTGTGTAGTCTGCATCATCAAGCATGATATTCTGTAGATTTAAATCTGATTTCAGATTTTTTTTTTTTCTGAAGTCTATACACATTTTGCTTTTTCCATGTTTCAAAATCACCTGAAAATTTGGATTTCCGATTTTTTCATAAAATCTTAATATCATCCCTGATCACTGAAATCTATCTTCTCTTTCTTTAAAAAAACCCCCAAAAGATTAGCCAGAAACCTTCTGTTTTTACTAACTTTAAGACATAAATATATAACTTTCAAGCAGAGTACATTCCAGAATGTGCATAGTGGGTTGCAACAAGCCTTTGAAGTTTAGTTCCCAAACTTTTGTTATAACAAGCTGACCTTAACACGACAATTATATTCTCATTCTGGTCTAATCAAGAAAAAAATGCATTCAGATAAAAACAGCTGCTAAACCCCCAAAATCATTTTGCGCTTTAAAAATGTCACTGTCAAGATTCATTTTGATAATTGGCTTTGATGAGTGATGAAAGAGTGAAAAAAAATGTAGCATTACACAGCAAAAGAAGAGATACAGATGTTGCACATGTGTAACATATGCCTTGTCATACAATGTGACCACCACAGACGCTGGGGTCTGACTCAGCCAAAATGTTACCAATACCACAGCATTTTTCCCCCTTGTTACTTAAACGTGATTAATGATATTCCCGATAATTAAGAGCACATTTCATAGCGTGCCTGTCAAATTTCTTGTCTCATTATTCTACCCCAGTTGGTGTTGACACACTAGAATGGTTGAGCTGCACATATTCACGACAAGGAAAAATATGAAATGAGCATGAGTGGTATTTAAAGGTCATCCTTCTTGATATCAGCTGAAAATTTCTCTGGCTTTAAGTAGACAGAATTCCTGACTACTTACAGCAACTAGAAGGCAAGCAAGCCAAGCATTCGGAATCTCCCTATATTGGAAAATGGATTTCACCTTTGGCGTCGGACTACCTTTTCATCAAAACTAAGGAGTTAGCGGTATGGCTGAGGTATCAATATTGAATTGTTCATCAGTTGATGGTGGTGGGGTGCAGATGTCTAATCATTTGCATTTTGCATGAGATGGAAAAAAATCCAGTACAGGGATATTAGGTACAAGAATATTTCATTCACTGCCCATACACATGCTCTCTTCTCTGGTTGTAATTACCATCTTTCATAGTATACTCACATTCCTTGACATTTTCAAAGCAAATACTTACAAGTTAACAACGTACAATGTAGCTCATATAAGGTATCATGAATATGTACCGAGGAAGATGCAGATGGTTAGTTGGTATAGTGTATATACACCGTTTGTATATCTCATCATATACAGTGGACTCCTGTTATAACGAAGTCCTCGGGACTAGCAGTTTTCTTTCATTATACTTTTAGCGAAATTTTGTTATAGCCAAACAAATATCTATGCCAACATTTCATTGCATTCCTAATTATTTGTTTGTTGGAAATGAAATAGATAAACTTGAACAACTTGAACAAATAAGCAATAAAAAACATAAAGCTGATGATTTTGTGACCTGGATTTTTAATTCATTGTAACCGAAATTTCGTTATAACCTTGTTCGTTATAACGAGAGTGCACTGTATGTATCATTTAACTATACAAACACATACACATACACACACACACACACACACACACACACACACACATGTATTACATTGACAACACAGAAGTCATGAATACAGAGTCTGGCTGCTGCACTGCCATTTGGTTCATATGCCCCTGTACTATACAGTACTTCACTGTGTTGAAAGCCTTCCTTACGATGTCCTGCTTAATCCTGTAAGTCCCATGGGTAACATGTCTATATACAAGGTCTCTAGAATTTAAGGATCATGGTCCTGAGTGGGTTTATAGTTAATTCAGTGCAATTAATATAACTTGTGTTGTTTGTATTATTTGCAGAATCACCACAATGTAATCCCATTGCTTCTTATCCACATAAAAAAAAACAAACAAACACATATCCTAACAAAATTTTTACAACTGCTCTCATTTACTGTTGGCTGCCTGTTTCATAAAGTTCTTATGAGTTCATACCCTCCTGTGTGGGAGAATAGCAAACCCTTTTTGTGAGCTCACATCAAGGTTTGTTTGAGCACCAAGTCTTTCGAGTGCTCGCCCCCCCCCCCCCCCCAAAAAAAAAAAGAAAAGAAAAAAGAATGGTATAAGAAGAAGAGGACAGCTCTCAAACAAAAATGTCCTTCCATACAGCTTCATCTTCACAAGCTAGCTTTACTCCATGACAATGCATACAAATAAAGTCATACGAGTTATCAACTGCTGCCCTGAAGAAGTGACCATTCTATTTTAGTGGCACAAAGCCTGTACTGCCACCCAGATAAAACAAAATGAAGAGTTTTATGTGAAACAGTAACTGAAGGTCTAGACATGTTCTTATTTGTGATATGCTTCATTCACTGAACTCAAATCCAGGCTTACCCACACCAGTACTGCTATATCTGAACCAATGGAATATATTTTACAACTAGCAGCACCCGTGGAAATCCACGGGTCTGAGAGGTTTTATTTGTTTTTCTCATAGATACGATTTTGCACATTTTTATTGATGAAATAAAAAGATTTTTTTCTCATTCTTTCGTTACTTGTGCTCGATCTCTTCTACCCATGACCACCACCCCCCACCACACACACACACACACACACACACACACACATTTCCATCCCCGCAGAACAAAAAAACAAAACAAAACAAAACAAACAAAACACAAAACAAAACCCCAAAACAAACATTCAGGGAAAAATTACCAAAAACGCTTATGAGATTGTCCGGAAGTTCTGCCCACAGATTCTTCCCGTCGGAATAGGGAAATACTATTGACACTGTGACTTTGATATTAATTATACCCCCTGCTCTTGCATCCATGCAGGCACCCGAGGGAATCCACGGCTGGTCTCAAGGCCGAGCATATTTTTTTCATTCCTATTTCTTTTCCCACGTTATGAGAGAAAAATATGATATTTTTCATCGTCTTCAATTGCTCCCTCCTTTTTGTTTTTAATCACCAAGAACCATCCGTTTATCTGCTTCAGACCATACATCATCATTATTATTATCATGTTTTTATTCTCATTAGGCCCCTATTGTTATATTGCTATTATAATTATTATTGTTATTTGGGGAGGGGGATCATAGCCATGAGGTTTTATAAGTATTAGGCACCCGTGGGAATCCACAGGTCTCAGGGCTTCGTATTTTTCCTTTGATATTTCTTCAACCACGTTATGAGAGAAGAAATACGCAAAGAATATTTTCGTCTTCATTTGCTCCCTCATTTCTGTTTTCATAATCAAAACTTGGTTTGATGGATCTAGAACCACCCGTGTATCTCATTGATACTGTTCATTGTTTTTATTATCATAATAAATAGCACTATCATTATTATTATTATTATTGTTATTGTTATTGTTATTTTGTGGGAGGGGAGATCATAGTCATTCGGTCTTATTATTATTCTATATTATTCATTGACATGGGGATGAATCAAGGGAATTAAGGAAAAATGTTTATCGGTAAAGGATAGTGAATATCTTTTTTTTTTTCCCGTCATGTCAAGGTTTCTCTACGACTGATAGACGTTTCAAATAGCTTCATTAGCATTGCTATTTCATTTTAAACATCAAAACAATCCAGTACCTGTTTGTGTCTCTTCCGCCCACTCTTAAGTTATGGATCATAGCACCCCTCCCCATTCATTTGCATTGGCCTATTGTATTATTATCATTATTTCAGTGTATTATTGTTATTGTTATTATCATTATTATTATTACTAACATTGTTATTATTATTTAGGGGAGAGGAGAGAGTAGAGTCATAATATAGGGATGATCAACCAAGGGAGGCGGAAATGTTAATTTGTTAAGAATTGTAAAAATCTGTTTCCCCCATTTTTCTGCTCTTGATAAAAAGCATTTCTGAAGACAGTCCTGCGCAAACTGTCCAAAACTGCTTCACTGCACTAACATACGTAATCTTGTGCTGAGTAGGACTACTTCATATATAGACCCCTAGTGTTTTTGTTACTATTGTGCTGAGAGAAATAAAATATTTTCGTCTTCGTTTACTCTCTTCTTTTTGTTTTTATCACCAAACCTTGGTTTGATGGATCATAGAACCACCCGTTTATCTGCTTCAAACTGTACATTTTATTATCATTATTATCATAATCATTAATGCCCTTCTTCTTCTGCTTCAGACTGTACATTATCATCATTATTATCATCATTATTGTTATTATTAGTATTATATCTATAACTATTCTTCTTCTTCTTCTTCTTCTTCTTCTTCTTATTATTATTATATCATCATTATAATCATCATTGTTATATTTGGGGAGGGGGAGACCATAGTCATTAGGTTTAATAAGGAGGCTCCTGTGGGAATCCATGGGTCTCAGGGCCTCGTATTTTTTCTTTAATATTTCTTTTCCCACGTTATGGGAGAAAGAAGAATATTTTTGTCGTCATTTCCTCCCTCTTTTTTATTTTTATCACCAAAACTTGGTTCGATGCACCATAGAACCTGATGTCCACTTGTAACTTCAAAAATTGGCGGTCAGCAAAGCGAGGGTTTCCCCCGCGTCCGCACGTCTTATGAATATTCATGTTTACAGCAGCCATGCAGTAAACGAATGAACAGCGGCGCGTGTACTCTGATATGGAAGGGTACGATCGGCAAGGACAAAATTTAAGTGGATATTTAGCCGTCCTGAACAGTCTGAGTACAATGATACCCGACTTGAGAGTAAACTAAATGACGTACCTGAGCTGCATAGTATCCTGCAGTTGTGCAAAATACAATAAAATAACAGCATTCGTTGTTTTCATTTGGGCACGCCAATGGCGAACGCCGCTGTACGTAAATGCCCTTGTACTAACAATGACCGCGCCGTGTATTATACCATGATGAGTGTCCATATCACACGCACGCAGATAGTGTTTCATGTAATCATTGTCAATATATACACAGGCGCAGGCCACACACTGGCATACCGTACCCGAGAGTACATTGTGTGCGTGCGTGTGTGTCCGCCGGAATATGACAGAGATTTCGCTGCACGCCATCATCTTTTTGACTTTAGTATCCCCACTGTCTCTGTAAGCTAAAAGATGGACGATCGAGAAAACAGGAGTCCAGCGCAGGATCGGTGAATATTTAAACGCTCGGCTCTGACGTCACGCACAAAAATGCATTATGCATCTGCCTAATTAATTTTTCTTTTTCGTCCTCGACGTCGACACGGAGGCGGAGCGCGGACGAAACCCGGTCCAAGGCACGTAGGAGACCCTCCCGCTGCCGACGCCGCCGGTCTCGGGGGCCCGGAGCCGACGGCTCGGGAGGAGATAGACAAACCAGCAACGCCGGAATAAAACAGGAAATACATAAGGCCCCGACAACAACAACAACTTCGCCTTTTACTGTTATAGATAATTACAATATCAAACATGCAAATGTATATAAATCATATCGTCGCTGGGGTGACAAGACCTTGTACCGGTATCTCAAATTTTGGTGAAAATGACTTTTTTGCATTAGTGGTCAAATAATCGGTTAAGTGATGTCCTGTCCAAATCCCAGCTGTCTTACCCCAAAAATGAAGCCACCACGGCATGTCAAAGGAACGGCTATCCCATTCAGTATAGTGCTTTGGCCGCCATGTTTTTTGGCTCTCCTGAACATTTGACATTTTTGAGATACGAGGTCTTGTCGCACCAGCAACGATATATAGCTATGATAAAGATATGGAGACATTTTCCTGATGTTATCTGTTCCGACTTGTGTGACGATCATGTATTACTCAAGAAGACCATCTTACTGCAAAAATTTTGATCTAAACCTGCATCTAACCTACCACGCTATTAACAGAAAATAAGTCTATTGAGCAGGTGGCAAAAGTCAACATTTGACTGACCGATTACGGTAATACTGCTGGAGAACAGAGATATTGAATGGCTGGCTGCAAAAAGAATGAGCCTTCTCTAAAACCCAGAGAATGATTTGGGCCCTGGTCCCCATCCAAGAGAAATAAAGAGCAAGCATCAATTCTCAGCAGTGTGTCTAGACCTTTGAGAAGTCTAAAACACATCCTGCCTAAGCCAGAATTCAAACATTTGCCAAAAAGATTTTGCCACCACTCTCCCTCTTTCAGGCATGCCCACTAACAGGGCTACCGAATTGTTCTGCCCTGTCTGAGGGTGTTAATTCCTGTGGAGTTGTCATTGAGGGGAAAAAAAATTCAGTGGACAAGGTACAATCATCAGATTTCAAGTGGACAGTCACCACACAAAGAGAGCACGGGTAAACGAGAAAACTATTCCTTGTTTCACATTGCTTAAAAAAAAAAAAAAAAATCCAGAGCAATGAAAACTGCAATAACCTCTATTGGCTTTCATCGCAGAGAGCAATCAAATGAGTAACACTCAAACTCTCCATGAGTACTTCCCTTCGAACTTCACAAGCCTTTTTTAATGATGCTTTTAACAGCTATCTTTGCCTTCAAAATCTATCTGGATATCTAGTCAAAAATTTCAAATACAGTGGACTCCCATTATAATGATCCAAGTCCTTGGGACTGGCAGTTTTCTTTGTTACATAGAAATTTTGGAATTTTGGAATAACCCCACCCCTCCCCCCCCCCTCAAAAAAAAAAAAATTAATTAATTGATAAACAATAAAAAACATGGGCAGTTAATGTTGCGGCCTGAACTTTTACTTCATTATAACCAGTATTTCATTATAACTCTGTTTGTTATATTGGATTACACTGTATCAGCATTTATGTCTTCCTAAAATAATGGTCATTAGCACATACCAACACTCACTCAACACACACACAAGGATACAGGGACAATCTGCAAAACAATAGGAGCATACTAATCGTGTGGACATGTTAGTTTAAGGATTACATTTTCTTTACACAACCATGCTGCTGGTCTGAACTCAAAATGAGCACCTTAAAGAGGGGGGAGGGGGTATTGTTTGCAAAGACCTACAAACCTCTGTTTCCTTTGCATCTTTACCTTTCTATCACCAAATTGTCAGCTAGGTACCTGGCAAGACATAGTGTAGTAAAGCTTATACACACTGAAAGAGTCAATTAACCTAGGAACAAAGATGGTGATGCATCAAGCTTTACCTCAATTTGTTTCTGCACCATTGATGTGTGTCTTGCATCTTACTTGTTATTTCTTGCAGTGGGGTGAGAATTGGCATAACACAAAGGCTTTTTTTCTTCCTTGCTGTCAAGCAACCATTATCCAATTTACACTGATAACCCATATCCAGTGTGATTAAGAAATTGTGCAACCCTCTGTAGTCAAGTTCCACAAAAGTCCAAATGGTGACCCAGGTGGCCTACAGATGTATGTAGGTAGCATTGGCAAATGTGATATTTTGTTAAAGTGTGATCTAAATTGCACTCAGACAGCATGAATACTTAATAGTTATATGTATTCAGGTTGTCATACAAGAAACATGAAAAATATTCCAATGATTCTATATGGTTTTGTAGTCCAAGGCTTCGATGTGCTAAAAGAACAGCATTTTTATCGGAGACCCATTTATTATTGCTGAACCATCCATATTACTGGAACACAGGTTTGGAGGACCCTTTCTTACCAAAGTCTACTATTGAATATTTGAAAACTTGTGTTGCCTTTGGGGTGAGGAGGTCAAGTTTAGTTCAAGTTTTTTGCCAGTATTTATTCAGCGCTTGAACAACATTAGATTTGCAGAGGCAATTCAGACCACCTGTTGAATTTTGCCTGGTCTAAATGGGATTTATACAATGTCTTCTCATACAAGTCCTTTTAACCCGTTTGTTGGAAGGAGCTGATTTTGCTACAACATGCACTTCCCATAGACACCGGCCCGAGTATTCTCGCGACTAGTCTTCTATGAGTTAAATGCACAGGTTGTATGCTATCAAGGGATTGCAGCACACATTCTTACCATCTCAATAGGACAGGATGGGTTTGCATGTTTCATACAAACAATACTTTTCAAACTAGGAAGAGACTTTCCCATCAGGATGCAGTTGAAGAGTTTAATTGTAAAACAAGTTAACTCCATTCTTGTTGATTTAAGAAAAACCTTGCAATGTGTGTGACAAGCACAAAAAACCTTGAGTTTTTAAATCCCATGATGCAACAAATGGCACTAGGTCTGAGTACAGGTCATGTAGTGATTAGTAGGTCTGAGGTGAGGGTCATTGTTGTGGTATGAGCAGTTCTGAGATTTAAAATGTTTTATTTGCAGCAATGTAATTTTTTTGTTTTGGTTATGCCATGTGTGAACAGTTCCCCCCCCCCAAAAAAAAAAAAAAAAAAAAAACACAAAACAAAACAAAAAAACAAACCAAAAAACAGACAAAGAAACTGAAAGAAATTTTGCATCATAATGTAAAGACCGATAACTCTCATGTGGGAATAGGATTGTACCATATCCCTGTTAGGGAATTAAAGAGTGACATAATGCCTTGTCTCATAGTGCCTTGTATGAGTGCGCAAAGGCAAACGTAAGCCAATACTGTTTGCATACACCCACTTCCTCTCATGGTGTGAAAGAGTCAAAACTTGCAGCCAATCGGAACCAGTGTACAGAGTCAGTCATGCTCAAAGTTGGTATATATTTAGACAGGTGTATTATCATATGTGTAAATTAACTAAAAATGGCACTTTGCCAGTGCCTGAAGGAATGTATTGCTCTCTGTTCCAGAAAGCACCCTTTTCCCCACTCCTGAATCTCAATGAAAAACAGTGAACAAGATGCCATCCCTAATATTACCGTATACCTAAGCTCCTCTTGATATAACAGCATGTACCTAAAATGAGGCAAAGATTTGCACTTTGACTGTTCCAGAGATTAACCTCATTTATACCCCTTTCAGGTAATCGCGGCTCAATTATCCGCATCCAAATAATGCGGATGAAGTAGTCAAAATCGCGTTCATATATCCCATGAAGTGCGCACTACTTTTACGAGCACCCGTTCATATAATGGTGCGAAGGACGGAGTTATTTGTCATGGTTACGGCGCACGCCTCTATAATGACGTAATGTTTCCGGTGAATATCCTCACGTGTATGCACACCTCTCGCGCGCTCAAGCTCAACAATCAGCGGTTGTGCGGGAAATCGAGTGACCTTTGACCGAACTGTGGAATGTTAGTGCGGATAAGTCGTAAAACGCGTTCATGTATTCTCGATCTACTCCTCATGCTGCAATTATGCGCATAATAGCAGCATCAAAATAATGCGCACTTTTCTACTCCTCTCCCGTTCATGTAATCGAAATTTTACGACTTAGTGCTCCTATTATCCGCATCCACGATTACCTGAAAGGGGTATGTGTCTCACCGTGGGACATTCTGTGTGATGTCATCAAACCATGGAAAAATCAAATACTCGATACTTATAAAACATTAACATTTACACTGGTCTGTGGCCCTGCATTGTAAATAGCACAGTTGCTTAAGAATTGTCAGCTGCCATTATCTAAACAGTTCATGTTCGATGGAATAAGTACCGAGGTAAACACAAGTGACTTTTATGGGTGCGGAAATTCACATCTCTAGTCTTGAGATCTTGGCTTTTGTTGTTTGCTTGACGACTGTTTCATCTTGGCATCTCAAAAGGTTGCGCTCAACTGTTAAACCATCTTGGCGGCATCTCTGTGTACCTTCAGGCCATCAATTTCAAGTACAAAGATTATCACTAGGAAGACCAGCTTCTGAGTTTATTGCACCTGTCAAGAATACGGAGTGGTAGCAAACACAGGCACAGTCCGTCCTAGGATGTCATTTCCCACTTTAATAGTTTATTATACACTACATAAACATGAACAATCAAAAATTGTAAATACTGCATCTTACTTTGAATTTGCTTCAATCTTCCTTTCACAACAAAAATTAATGTATCTCACCAGCTAATTTTTGTGATATACGGTACCAGGATATTCAACAGATAAATTTATATAAACCACAAGGCTAAAAATTTTTATATAATCTGTTCTAAAATTTGTTCTTCTTGCTCACATTCTTAAAGTTTTAGGTGCTGTCTAATTCCTTTTCCTGAATAACTGAAACACAAGCAATTTATGATAAATATGAAACAATAAAAAAACTCTCTGATATTTTCCAAGTGGGTTCTTGTTCATGCATTTATCCCCAAATCACTGCTACTTCTAAGACCTTAAAAAGGTCAAAATATTTTCCTGCAGTGAAATCAAGCTTCAAAAATACAGACCGTCTACATCGATTCGCCTTAGATGCTTCTTGCTGGCCATTTAACAATCCAGCATCATCAAATACACTGAAGGTGGAATTTAACACCCCCTCCCCCAACCACCTTAAATATTTCCTTACATGTCTGAAAGCCCGGCAAACTAGCTTGTAGCTGTCAACTTCACATTCAAGCGTGCCCACATGGGGGGATTCAAACAACTTTGAGCAATAACATGCTCCCACGAGCACAAACACGTTGGCAGATGCAAAATTCCGACTGTTTCTCACCTTCCGGGCAAACGATCAATACTGATACTCGAGCTGCTTGCAGAATCTTGCTGCCAGAGATCACTTCGGATAACGGGGTGGATATGCAAAGAAGGGCAGAATCTCAAGATTATATGGCCAATCTGAAGAAGCCGAGCAAATGGACCCCACCCCCCACAATCGTGCTCATTTTTTCATGTCCATTCCAAATGTACCACAGGGCAAGATTTCATTAAAATAATTAACTCATTGCGTGCAAAATTATGCCTTGGGAAATTCCCTTTGTCTAGGTTTATATTGGAGAAAGATTTTTTTTTTTCCTGAATTAAAGTGAGCTTTGTTTTAATTAAAAATATGCTGGATATCACAAAACTTGCATTCCATAAATAAGGAATGGTTATGGCTAGTGATTATACCGCTGTAGAGGCAGTATCATAGCACTGTAAAATGCACTTTCTTTGAGGGATAATGATTCTATTTCAGACACATTATCAAGAAGCAAACAGAGATATAAGTTGATGAATACTGCATTTCCTTGGATATTGCTGCATTTCAGTCTAAATTTTGAATCCCTCATAACACGAATGAATAACCAAACTTATATGTATTCTTGGTTTACTTGCATTTTGTAGTCTATTGGCAACTTCATAACTCAAAGTGCTACTAGTTTCAACATGTTCATATATACATGCTTCACTTCTAATGCATGATACTTGGTGCTAGTGAAAACAAAATAAAACATCACTTGGAGACTCTAACTAGATGAATCTTCAGTTGAGCAGCAATTGTACAATGAACTTATTTCTGTTTTGAAACATTAAAACAAAAGCAAACTGATGTTTTGCAGATGAGAACTTCTCTCTTTATATTTATACGTATGTAAGTCTTTTGGTGAGACGACATGCTAGCTTCATTAACCCCACGCTGCTTAAAACCCTGCCAATCCTTTGATGCAGTAAGGACAAGCCAAAGGCCAGCAGAGCATCCTCTTTGCTCAAGGTCTTCTGAACTTGTCCATAGATGTCCCCACTTCCGTGTCCAATCGATATATTTCCTGGGAAGCAGAGAAGAAAACGAGACAATCCCGGCACAGGTTGGGTTGTAGATTGACAGCATTTTCAGAGAAGAACAATCGCTGCTAGATTTCTCTAAATTTCATGCAGCAGTGGTTACATGTACCTTGCAAGGAAAGATATGGCAGTGCAACATACTCTGCACCCACCAATGTAATGACAAATTCCCATCAAGCTTTGTACAAGTCCATGTCGTGCACCTGTAATGGTTCAGCAGTCTAATTTTTACCAATGCAGGCCCCTCTTATGATCTGCAACACCTGCTCAATCCATTTATGACATTATTAATATCCTATAGACTAACTCATGGATGCTCCACAAAACCTTGATAGATCTGAAATTGGTAACACATTGGGATTTCATGATATATCTAAATATGAATAATTGTCATCGTTTCATTTACTGTAAAACGAGGAATGTTCGCGTGCATTTTAATTTCGCGAGAGCCAAAATTCATGAATTTAAAATGCACAGGAAAGTTTTTGTCTACACTACATGCCATTGGCTCCAATTTGCGAAAATTTCATGCAACAAAAATTTTGTGTTTTACAGTAGATGGTTGAAGGATACAGCTACATGAATGACATGTGAGACACAATCATGAGAGACAATATAAAATAATTTCTATGATTACTTGTATGACTGAAGAGTGGATGGAAGTTGCCATCAGCCTTGAAGGTAGACTAGTGGTACTTCAGAAGGTCAATTGTAATACTGCAGGTGGCTAGTTCCTGGGCTCACTCAAACTGTCACCCGCTTGTGACTTTGGTCACATGATGTGCAAGCACACAAGAAGCAAGTCTAATGGCAGAAGTGATGCAAGGGTGGAGCAGCTGAATTCTCAAAGTGCTTTGAACTTGACATCCTAACTTTGTGCTCACAAGAAATCAACATAAAATGTTTTAGTTCCACTTTCTGGCCAAGACAAATCAATATTCATTCAATAGGTTAACATTTTCTTCCACTAGGAGAATACACACAACAAACAAGGCCTCATCTCAACACCTGGGGGGCATTTCATGAAGGAACTTGTTGGATAAAATATCTGACAAGTCAATTATATCTGACAAGTTTTGAGAAATTCTTTAGTCTAATTGGCTGATTTCTCTGAACTTATCGGATATAATTGACTTGTCGGACATTTTATCCAACAAGTTCCTTCATGAAATGCCCCCCCCCCCTCATGTGATCTCTTTAATAAACATCACAGTAATATTCAAAACTCTAAGCCAGACCACAATGAATTCCAATTAATGCCATAATATGAATATTCATATAGCAAACAATCATCTGTTTACTGTTAGTGTTAGATAATATCTAGGGCTACCCTAAATAAATACCACAGATAGTGTATGCAAACATTAATTAGCCCTCTCAAAACTGTATTTATCACTAACAATCAAGGATTGATGAAAATGTCAGTCAAGCATTGAAGCAATATTTGATAGCTGGTCTTAAAAAAGAAGAAGAAAAAAAAAAAGGGAATCAAAACCAGATTAAGTTTCCAACAATATTTCCTTTTTGGATTTACTCCAATGAATATGTCAGTTCTTTGCCGCAGCTGAGTTGTCCTGATTGTGCTAACAAAATCTCATTGAAAAATAATCATGGGGAACTGGGTAACCAGTCATCTGTTTCAACAAATTCATAAAATTGTTCAGTAAATACAGGTGTCAGTGTTGGTACAGTAATTTTTCAGCATGCCAGTTTTGGCTGCAAACACTGGGAGGAGCTCTTATATTTAACTGAGTGCATCATAACTATGTGGGAACCACTCAATTTCCGATGTTTAATAACCAGTGTTCCATGAATATCCAAACGCTCAGTTTGTTTTGGTGCCATGCTTGAATAGCATGATTCTGGAGGAATTGCAAAAGTGGAACTGACAGGACACCATGACAGATAGTGACAGTAATCACAAACCTCTCCAAGGCTGTAACACTCATGGATAAAACACAATGGGAGATCCCACAGAACTGCAGGCTTACTGTAGCATGATAATTATGATCACCAATCAGCTATTCAAGCCTTTCACATCGTTCAATACATGATCATAATGAGACATTCACATCAGAAATTTCATTTCATGAGAAAGGCACCATCAACATGTCATGAAATGTGGGAAAAGGTTCTTAGACCCTGTTTACAGTGCGAGGCTTGGCCGCGGCCGAGCCCACCTTCATTTCAGTGTAAACGCGCAAAAGGCCAAATGCGAGGCCAAAATTGGCCTCGCATTTGGCCACGCTCTGGAGGTGGTCTCGGCCGCGGCCGAGCCCGGTCTTTTCTCAGTGTAAACGCAAACTGGGCCAAATGCACGGCAAATTTTAGTCTGGCTTCCAAACCCTCTGCTTTACTATTTCGCTATTCAGGATATTAACCCCCTCAAATCAAAAACTAGTATAGTTTAAGATGGTTTTGTCCTGCAAAGGATTTTTTCCTTCGGCAAAAGCATCTGCCCGAACAGCGACTTCGTCGCCATGGAATTAATTTGGCAAAGGGTCTGAAAACCAGACAATACCAAATTGCGTGTGTTAACAAGCAGAGCGCCACTACGACAAAATATTGAAAGGTTTGAATCAAAAGCGTGGCCGAGCCCGGCAGTGTGAACGGACAAAATTGCAGGGCCCGGCCTCGCAATTGAGGCTGGGCTCGGCTCAGCCCCGCACTGTAAACGGGGTCTTAAATGGTGTGGAAGTTTGATTTTCCTTCTCCAATACAGGTAACTACATGAACCTTGAGGGTTAAAATGAATTCAACATTGACGCAATTTGTCTTCTTTGTGCAGAAAATTGTCTCTTCCATGTTAGTGACTGTTTACTACATTTGTGGTTATGCCCTCTTTCCAATTTTGTTTGAATGTTAGAGTTTGGTACTGCACTGGTAGAATCGACAATGAGCCAGTACTCCATCAATAATAAATGAGGTCCAATGCTATAGAGTAAAAATTAACAACATGCCAGTTCTTTGAGCTTTTACCAAGTCTTTTTGGTGAAAGCGATTGGCACAAGATTGGTAGAATAGACAGTGAAGCATGACCTTGGTATGAAAGTTATAAAAAGCAGTCATTATATTTAACCTTATATAAATACAGTGCTATTAGGAAGCACAATCAGCAAACACAAAGACCGTCATTCAGGATTAATTGTGTCCTTCCTTCTCAGAGGTTAATAAATGTTTTCTCATCTATAACGAATAAGAGTACCATTCTCATTGCATTATTTTGTACTATTTAGGGTCTTTATCTGGATTGCGACCCACATTTCAACATCATATGAGAACAGAAATAATGCGTTAGTTCACAAGATTTGGGTCGCGATCCAAGTGACAATACTCTGTGCCATTATTAAATGTAAACTATGGAATATAAATGCATTCTCAGAACTGTGAAAGTGAAAATTTTCCAGTTTTAATAATTGCTAACTATATTATGTCCTACAGGTTAAGCATTTAATGCTCTACAAGGCATCAAACATGCTTTTTAGGCCAGAGATGGTAGAATTGAAAATAACAAATAATACATTAAAACACAATATATATCTTCAAACTTACATCAACACATACTGTGATTTATGAAAGCACAGTTCAAAACATCAGTATATTTATATCATCTATATCAAAAGATCTTGATAAATATGTGTCAAAACAGGACTTAATACCTATCTCTCATCTTATGTAATCCCAATGCAACCAGAAAGCTGGTCTTGGATTTTCCCAACAATGCAACATGAAGAGTCAAGTAATGAAATAATAGCAACATCCCCATCAGGAATATAAAAGCAAAGGGAGATTAATTTGCATGCATAAGGCTGGACCATTCATATAAATTCATATTATATTAATATCTAATCTGGGCTGATAGGAGCAGGAGGTAACTTTGAATCAAACTCAGGTGGGGACTCCCTTTAAAAAAAAAAGCAGGATCATGTTCTTTTATCATGCCAAGTTAATTACAGCTAAAAAGGTTCAAGTGCATTCAAGACATCATGTTAAAGTTGACCTGAAAATAGAGGGTAAAATTTGCAGAATATAATTTCAAAGTGACATCTCCATCTGGTATCTAACATAACTGTAATAAATACAACAAATTTATCCAATTGTACAATTTTGAAGATTTATGTAAGTTTAATAAAGTTTTGTTTGGCCATGACATAATTTCAACTAATTTGCATATGAATACTCTGTATGTGATTTAAAGCAATATCATTATACACTGAAAACGTAAAAATTCTATAACATTCTTATATTGGGTGAGCCCAATTTAACCCGCTGAGGACGGACTGATTGTGCTCCAACACACATTTCCCTTAGACACCTGCCCGAGAATACTCGGGACTTGTCGTCAACGGGTTAAAAAGGGATTTATAGCATTCCCTTCCTCTGATACTATAATGTTTATCACAGCCTTGTTGGATGTGGTGAGAAACTGTACTGTAAGCAAAGGAAAACCGAACCTCATCGTTGTCACGTAAGCTTTATCCATACTCTCGATCTGCTCATGTGTGAGAGGCGAGTCTGCATGGAGATGTCACAGAGGTTTTGATCAAATGCAGAACTAAGATGACAGTGTCTGTGAGCTTAGCAGGACACCAGTGAGCCGTGCTAAATCCATGCATGGTGAATTGCAAATTAAGAGGAGGATACTAAACAGGAGCACTTGGCTGACAGACAGTGAAAGCCAAATTTTAACTCATGAACTACCAGAAACCACAGTTCTCTTGCTTGATGGTGGATTCTACCTGTTCTCATTATCATTATTCATTAGTAGTAGTAAATCATATATGGAATGATGAAAACTTTTCTTTTAATTGAGCACTACTCTGGTACCACTTACACGTACATACCACTGTCAATCAATTTGAAAATTTTTTTAAAAATATGCTAAATCCTTTTGTGCTTCCTAAATTGGCAACACATTTTTGAAGATTGAAGTTCCTGTATCCCTCTCAAGTTGACAATTCTTTTTTTTCAAAACATCTTTTTGTTTGTGTGACATTTAAAAACAAAATTGTGGGAACAAACAAGTAATTTAGATGGAGCATGTAATCAGTAATATTGCCAATTCTCACATCCTGTACTTTGAAAGTATGAGCAAACCAATGACTAGCAAATATGATGCTCGACATCAGTATATTATTTTGCAAGACAACTGGACTACCTTTGCACTTTATCTGCATCTACTTTCTTTGAAAGAAATTCACATTTTTTCCGACAACAATTGGGATTCATCCTAACAAAACAGAAGTACGAGAGAATAACACACAAATCTAAATAATTTTTGTTGTGCTATTTCTCTAATATAATTTGTGCCTCTTGGCAAGCAAGCCAATCCATTACAGATGTGATTCCTTCTTGAATAGCTCGGAGAAGTAAATTTCATTCCTCAGCATTATCCACAGAATTTTCTACTTGATTTGAATTCTCTGCTGAAGAGAAAAACATGGCCTTTTGATGTGACCGATTTCCATGAAAAGCGCTTGTTCTGATCTTTTTGTCATTACTTGATGCTGCAAGCACATATTATGTCATGCATATAATACCCTAATGGCGCAGGGCAGTAAAAACATCTCTGAATTACAGCTTGCAAGACCATTTAGATTTACTCGCTTATTTACATTAGTTGATTTGGACCAGACAAGGGATGGGAGGAGAAGATAGAAAGAGTATTATTGCTAATAAGAAAAGGACCATCTTTTGCATGTGTACAACTTTATGAAAACTGTGCCCAACAACAGATCCAAAGAAGAACTCCCATCTCTTCTTTTTTGTTATTGCAACTTCGGTCATCTGGCAAACTTTATGCAGAGAAAAAGAGAGAAAATTGGCGAGACATGGGTTTAACAAATGGCTTCAGGCCGAGCTACTCCAGGATGTGTTAAAAGCAAACAAGGGTAACTCATCAGCAAGGGATATCACAAAACATCGTCGGGATGTCAGGTAGGTGGGACTATTTTGCCAATCGATTGGAATTTTCTTGGGTTCTTTGTACATCATAGCTCAAAGAGTATTTACAATGCCTTCAAGCATTGTTGGCTGTATAAGCATATAATCACTTTCTGAGACTTGTGCACTGCAGGGGTATCTGTGCCATTAATCCAAGATAGTAGGCCTCAATTTCAGGCTTACAGCTCCCCCGAATAATTATGGTAAAGAGAAAAAGCACAAATATTTACATTGACTTGCAGCCTACATGCATTCCAACATGTCTTGAACAGAAAAACTATCATACAATGTAAGAAAAACTCTCGGTACATTTACACTAGAATGGCCATCGTATTAATACCACACTAATTTGTTGGCACCTTTCTCAATGGTAAAATATTATGTTAATAGATACCACAGTAATTCACTTGCTAACATTCTCATTTATGAAATACTGTGGTATATCTGGTAAGCACTGCGCATGTGCATCTCTCCTCTTAGAAACGACACAGTCTGTCAAATCATACACTGTTGCATGATCAGTGGCATTTTGTGGCATGATTCACACTCAAATCTTGCGAAGTTTGAATTACCACCCTGTAAATACAGGATACACCACTGCATTCTTATACCTGAAATTCACATATCAAAATCAAGGTGGCATCAAGACCTATGGAAAATTGTAAATATTCAGTTTAGAAACATATATAGACCTATTTATGAATGCATACAAACTGCCAAATATGAAAGTATTGTCTTTTCTTTACACATAAGCATAACTAAGCATGTCTTACCTTAAAACATGCTCCTTGGATTCTCTGTCTGTATTTTTTCCTTTTTGGTGATATAACCGTAAGCTGTACCTGCCACAGTTATCATTTTTTTCGCTGTTGAATTTTAAAAACACTACTGGGGCTTAATTATTTGTGAGCAGTAATGTCAGATGGCATACTAAGTACCGGCTGTGATCTTCTCATGCAAGCCCTTCAACTTTTCACAAAATCAGTAATGTGTGGATGTGGATTGCGACTTCTTTTGTAATGACTTACGCTGCCCTTTAAACGTATTTGCATTCTCATTCTGTTATGAAATGTTTTTCCTTTTAATCCGCATTTCCATGTTTTGCCTTTAATTTTGGGCCAATTCATGATAGTTCAGGGTGAAAGTCAGTTAATTACACAAACAACACTCTCATGTTATATCAGGTGCTTAGGGTATGTCGCAGCATGACTCATAATTATTGTGTATCTCACTGCTGTCAGATGCATTGCATTGTAGCAAACACATTGAAGAAAAAGCATATGGAATGCACAAAGATTTTAATACATGAAAACAAATTATGTGATCATGTTCTCTTGATTAAATGATAGAGATCATAACAAAAAGTATATGAAGTACTCTTTTTTAAGATATCATAGATTCATGGCCATATCTCCTACTATAAGGCAAATATTCAATGATACCCAAGGAATTATTTGAATTTCATTAACTCAAAGATACCACATGGAGAACACCTATAAACCACTTGACATCAAAGCAAACTTTATATGACTTAAATTGTATGCAGAATAATCAATAAATTAATGAATTCAATATTACTCCTTTCAATAGTATATAGACTCCTGATCTTGGACCCATTTTCAGGACAGAATCTAGAGAATACTTAATTGATCTGCAATCACTTTAATTTTGCTTCTCCAATCTCTTTCACCGCCCATCAGCCCAAATTGTTCCCAAGCCACCCTTTGGGCAAATTCTAAACAAACTCGTTTGGAATGCCCCGCCTTGTACCTCAAGCCTGAGCTGATTGAGAATGACTGCGGTAACCAGCCATGCATGCGCTGCCCTTAGAGACTTTAACCCACCACGATTTAAAAGCGGTAACGGGGAGGCAAAGGTAGTCAGATAAATTACGCACATTAGTGGTAAAGACAGTCAAACTTACATGTCGTAATTGAGATGGTGGAAAGACTTGTGGTTAAAGGAGAAGTTTCACTAAACATTATGTGTGGATTCAATAAATGCCAAAAGATCAGTGAAACAGTAGGTAAAATATTGAGGAAAATACTTTCATTAGGGATTTTTTTTAGCGTTTTTTTTTTTTTTGTATTCCATGCACTGTTTTTGTTTTTGTTTTTGTTTTTTTTACGAAGGAAACCCTGAAAAAAAAATGTGATTTTTTTTTTTTTAAAGTTGACAAATCTTCATTTGTTAGCTCTAATTATCAACAACAACAACAAAAAAAAGTATATAGCCTATGCATTCTCGCAGTCTGTGAATTCAGTTTGTTGAGGCAAATTCTATTCACCATGCATGTGGAGGTTGTCTTGCATTCCTCTTACATCACACCATCCACAAGATTTCTAGTGACATGAATGCCTCATTGTAGGGAAAATGTCACATCTAAACAAATTACCACAAAGCTTCCCCTTTACATGCATTTGTAACACTGTGTAATAATAGTAGCAAGTTCTAACTCCCCCTTGTAAAGGCCTAGCCCTTGCAGATCCACCATAGACAAAGTGCACAAAGAGATCACTATAATAATGACAATGATACAGCTGATGCATGGAAAAATTATGACATTCATAAGCAGAAGGAAAGATTTCAGCTAAGAAGACATATCAGTCTTTTCAGTCACATGACCATGGGATGCTAATGTATCTGTCTCCATAAAAATGCTCTTGGCTTTTGAGGTATAAGGAGATTGGATGTGTAGACAATAGTAGCATTCACACTGACGCTAATATATGGGATCCATATCTTGAGATCTACATCACAATCCTCACAGGTAAGGTTTTTGCCGGGGTATGGACATAAAAATCTCACTCCATAGCATGATCAGCATTGCAATCCAAATCCTAAGAAATTTTGTGATTATTTCAGAATCATCATGATCATTTCAGAAATAGCACAATAATTTGCACTGTGGCCAGTGTCTAATCGCTGGAGTAAATAATTTTGAGATTTTTCATCCCATAATTCAAAATACACATCATAACAGCATACAAACAAAATGGCAAGAGGCATGATTCGTTCTGGTAAATTTCAGACATACACCGTATGCAGTTGGGTGGAAAAATCATCACAATCTGCAATTTGTGGGATATTTCTGTCCATCTGAACGGGTGCAAAAAATCTCAATACTTTGATCGTGCTCAACATCCCGCTATTTTTGTCTGTGTGAATGGCACTTAGCGCAGTCTCCCTGCGAGCTAGAGGTGATTGGAGGTAACCAGCATTGATGAGGCGATTCCCCAAGCCCGAAAAGGGTGAATAACATGATCGATTGCAATCATGAGAGAAAGGGGGCCTGACCTAGATTACTAGAGACCTTCACTGGGTACCAGCCGACCATTTCTGTTCCCTCGATTTGTGGACATGAGAGAAAATCTAATCATGACTCTCCCGGGGCTTATTGTGAGAAATGTGAAACCCTCATCTGGAACAATACAGCATAGTGTGTATCTGACAATCAAGACTTGATCGTGTAACTGAACGGTGGCCTTTTGACATCAAATATACTTTCCATCAAGTTGATACTTGCTCTTCCTGAGCCAAAATGAGCTAGTTGACTAAAGTGCACGTGAATATTTCCTTTAACCTGTTGAGGACAAGTCCCAAGTATACTGAGGCAAGAGTCTATGGGAAATGCGTGTTGTAGCAAAATCAGTCTGTCCTCAACAGGTTAGAAATAAAAGGCACAAAACAAGACTGGTTGCTGCCTCCCACTTTTTTTTTTCAGAATTTGTGCGATTGTTTTTTAAATCTAAGCACACCTACCAACACTATCATGCACACTTTAATACCTCTCAAAGATCTTCTCACTACCAAACATTGATTTATTGAACTGTTACTGTTTGTGCAGGATGAGGATTTATTTGCAAATGTTATGCTATTCCTGTGCCAATATGAGCTACTCAACAAAAATGCAGGTGATAACATGTTTTGTTTCATTAAAAAAAAAGGGGGGGGGGGGCACAGTAAAAGAACAGTTACTGCACTCCACCTTTTTTTCAGAACATGTGTGATTATGCAACTAAATCTGAGCACAAATAGCATTATTGCGCAGTTATTATAACTTGTGATTGCTCTTCTCTTTCCTACAGAAATATCAATATTGAACTGTTTCTGTTTGTAGTGGATGTGCAACTGTTTGCAAATGTTACGACACTCTACACACATTTGTTTGCTTTTTCTCTTCTACTAGAAATAGTTCAACTGAAGTGTGGCTTCTTGCCAATCACGTAATTCCCATCAATATTGGGAAAAAATGGGGGGGGGGGGTAAGGGAGAGAAAGGAAACTCGAAACTACTTTCGATCAAGGTGAATACGAATTGGAGGAAAATTTTGCTGCATTTCACGCACGCCATTCTGGCTCTGGAATGTATTCATTATTACTGCCACATGCCCATTCTTGTGAAGTGTGGCATACACTGTCACTCAGAAAATGGGGCGTAAGTAATCGTCTAATCAATGCAATATCTTTGACTGCGCAATCCACCGCAGTCCACCTATACAAGCTACAATACATCACACAATTCAGCACATGCATCTCATCATTGGCTTATATTCATGGTTTCAGATAATGTTACTATTCTTCATAATAAGGAACTTTATTTCCATTTTTTTTTCTTTTAGTGGGGGAGTGGGAGAGGGTTCTTGAAGAACTGTATTTTTTACATAATGCTCTAGTAATTCTAAAATCTCACGTTTTTTCACGTCAAAGACATTTCTAGCATTTTCTTTTCCTATCAAAGTTGTTGTCACAAAAGAATGCAGCAAATGTATGATTCACTTCCATTATGGTTCCCTCCCAACCCACCCTCCCCCCCCCCCCTTCAAAGAAAAAAAAAAAATGCCTGTCAGCTTCAAACCAATTCATCACCAAGCCATAGGAAACAGTAAAGCAGAAACTATGGTCTTAGCACAAAGACAAAGTTTTTTGGGTGCACAGGAAACAAATCTCCCATAGTTTAAACTTTTGACTGCATGAATCATGGCAAAGGTGTAACTGTAAGGCACTAGATTCTGGGTCCTTGTGAAACAACTGCACCATACTTCTGAATATATTCAATACTTCACAGCATTTAAATACTGAAATGATGGAAGGAAATTGAGTGTGGCATTTGGAAGCAAGCTTTCCTCTCGGATACTGCATCAAATCATTTAGATTCAAAAGTTCTGTCCTGCACTGATGACGCAATTCCCTCTTCGCCTAAACTTGTCATAGCGTTTTCCCTCATGAATCAAACTTGTGTTAACTGTTAAGTAAAAGGCCAATGTTTCCTATAATTCCTTTCCAAATTGATGGAAAACCCCACAGTGCAGCACTCACTATTAGTGAGCACAGACACTAGTTACGTTCAGACGACAAGCCTTAACCTCGAGGTTAGGAAACCTCGAAGTTTGTAGCTTGTTGTTAGGGACCATGTCGACGCACTCGTAGTAAGCTAACCTAAAGGTTAGCTCGATGTTAAGAGCCACGAGATATCTCAGGGTTAGCGCTCTAACCACGAGCTGCAGGGGGTCCCGCTTGTAGTTAAGCACTGTGTGGACACAAAAATCAATGAACTCAAAGGGGCAGGAGCTTAACCTCGAGGTTTCCTAACCTCGAGGTTAAGCTTCGTCTTGTGGACGCACGTCGAAGTTAGGGGGCAAGAGCTTAACCTCAAGGTTTCCTAACTTCGAGGTTAGGGCCTGTCATCTGAACTTAACTAATCTTTCAATTCTGACTCGTAAAATTACTCCTGGGTAGTTGTGCATGGAGGAGACTACTAAATCCATTCAAACTCTTTAAATCGAAATCACGCTAGTATGAAGAATACAGTCAAGCATGATATGCTGCACCAAACTTTGTTTTTCTGTAGCTGCAAAATACAAGAATCTCCTTGTAGGGTTCTGTTTCATGTTTCACTCTATCTGGAATAAAGATAAAAAATCTGAACATTCTTGCAATTCTTTCATATTCTGCACTTATAAAAATTCATGAGAAACCCTTACAAAAAAACTCATTAATCTTTCCAAGAGAACACAAACACAGTCAGATCCCTATCAATACTAAAAAGAACTACACATTGTACAGCATGCTGATGCCTACGAATAGAAGAAAGATTTGAACCATATATATGGCCATGGCTTTGGTAGAAATAAGAAAAAATATTTATCTGATGAGAGCCTTCTGTTATGCATCTTTACCTGGCATCACTGTATTTGTGAATATGTTTTTCTTTTAGATAGACTGCAGAGTGACTACATGTAATCAAGAGTGATGTATTCAAATGGAAAAAATACCTGATTTGTTACAGCACACTTCTGACACACATTTCTATATTTTGATGTCTTACAGATGACAGTACGATGCAGGACTCCAACTTTCTGGATCAATACATGGAAGAATACCTGGACAAGAACCACTACACAGGTGCAACATTGGGAGTTTTAAAAGGGAGCTCTCTTGTCTACGCAGCTGGGTATGGAACAACATTAACAGGGGCTGCCATGGAACCAACTTCTTTGCTTCCTGTGTCAAGCCTCTCAAAGACAATAACATCAGTTGCCATCCTCAAACTTGTACAGGAAGGGCATCTGCATCTGACTGACAAGGTATTTGGACCAGAGGGCTTGCTCTCATCCTATGCTCCCTTTCCCTCTAGTGAAAGTGCTGACTACAGGCTGAGAAAGATTACTGTGGAACAGCTGCTCCATCACACAGCAGGATGGAGTCAACAGAAACCTCCAGTGTACGATCCCTTGATGAATGAGGTCTACCTATCGAGGGGGCATAACGTGCTCAACATCAGCCGTGAGATGGGGCTCACGGCCAAACCCACACCAAAGGACATTATCAAGTTCATGATGGGGAGAAGGCTTGATCATGCCCCTGGCACAACTTATGAATATTCAAATTTTGGGTATTGCATCTTGGGACAGATCATAGCAGAGGTCTCCTGGATGAGCTACGAGGAGTTTGTGAAGGAGAATATCCTGGAGCCCTTGGGTATGTGGCAGACGGAGCTTAAACAGCTGGAGCCTGGTCCTCTGGAAGGTGGCTACAGTTTATCATTCCATGATGGAGACATACCATTAATGCAGCACATTCAAACCGCAGCACCTTCCTTAGATCTGATTGGGCCTGCACTAGGGTGGCACTCCACTGTCTATGATATCATGCGATTTGTGTCTGGCATACATGACAAAAAGTTTTTATCAGAGGCAACCCTTCAGCTACTGCAAGTGCCGCCATCGTCTCCAATGTTTGAGCATCAGGAAACCTGGCCAGGTCTTGGTGTCAGGGTAGCGAACACAGGGGCATGGTGGCAGGTTGCTGATCCCCATGACAATGAGATTGTCCTCTATCATCACCCTGTGGTTGGTAGACCTCAAGCAACAACACCTTACAAACAGGAAGATTCTTTGGGGTGGGTCCTCATCATGTCCTCAAACAACAGGAAGAACCTCAGGACCACATTTGATGAGGTCTTCTCCACCATCAACTGGCCATCAAGAAACATGTTCCTGGATGACTGTGGCTTGTCCCAGCAGGATGTTGCAAACGATGCAAGTGCAGTCTTGATGAATGCCCAAATTCCTGAGGATCGCTTCTCAGCATATGTCAATGCTCTATCCAGAGGCAGCTTCTATCCCAAGTGGATCAATACATATGATTATCTCTCAGAAACATTTGTAAGCATCATTTCAACGCATCAAGCCAACAGCAGGCACCCAGAAATCCAGTTTGGTCTCCTCAGCTCAGAGCTCAGAGTAAAAGTTGCAGCATACGACAATCAGGGAATGCAACTCTCGTTTGTTCACAGCTTCAGCAGCCACAGACGGCATGGTCACATCTTGCAGGCAGCAATTTTTACTTCCTCACACAGGACGCTTTCTTCAGGAATCCACAAATCCCTGGAGCACTATCTCCATGTAGCACAGAAACATCAGGAGCAAGGGTACACACCCATCGTTCAAAGTGTTACCTCCAGGCATGGGAAAAAAGCTGTAAGCTTTGTCTTTGAAAAACTCGCCACAACCAATTGGAACTCGTACACGAATCTAACTGTTCATCAACTTGATGGTGTAGTACGGTCAAATGCTCTCCAAGACAGAACATTACACTATTTACAATGCTACTTCCATGAAGGAGAGCTTCTGTTTTCAGCAATATTTATTGATGAAGGACTTCATACCTGGCATTTCCAGGCAACATTGAGCGAATCAGACTTTTTAAATGCTGCAGAGACTTACAGAAGACTTGGATATCACCCGCGGATTACAACTGGTTATGAAATGAACTATGAACTAAATTATGCTGTACTGTGGGTTAAACAGTAATTCAATTTGATTTTGCAATGTAGGATGCTAGATATGCCCTTACACCAATTGGCTTATCAATTGACTGTCTTTACCTATAGATGATCAAATATTAGGATAATAGTTACGGTCTCTTTTGGCAATATAGCAGTCCACTCTGTATTTCAAATGCTGGTGATAACAATAGAAGAAATACACCTCTGATTTCATAAGCCAAGAAACAATATCTTGATAAGAGCAAATGCAAAGGTTAGAAGACATGTTCTATCAAGAAATACAATTACATTGTTTGTTCAGAATAAAACAGTCAGGAGCCTGGGGCAGTTACCCTTTCCTCGTTATGATACCCCCATGAAGAAATGATTCTCAATGCAATAATGTGTGTTTTCCTCACAACTGAACAGATATATGTTCCAGAGAATAATAATTGCTATCTTAAGTTTTGAATCAATTTTTAGAAAATGTTCCAAGTGGTTAATTTTCACTGAATCAAAGTAATAAACACTCCTATCAAGAAACTCACTGACCAGACAAGATAGACCTCCAAGTATGATATTTTGTGAAAAATAGGTTTGCAAGCCACAAAAACATTCACTAAAACTGGTTTCTACTGATAATGTATGAATGAATAATACAAAATGAAAGCCTTACCTTTCATTTCACTTTTTTCCCCAAAATATAGACATCACATAACCTGTGCTGAATGTGAAGTCAATGAGGTATACTAAAAATAAAGAGCTCAGTTAGTTTTCTGAATTACCATATTTCACTCTTTTTAAAACATTGCAGACACTAAACTGTAACCACATTGAGTATTCATGGACATATCTTTTTTTATCTGTCACCTCCAGATATGGTAATCTCTTCATACATTTTACACATGTGGTACCAGGTTTTCATGGTAAAAGGTCAAAATTGTATGACCCTTGTCAAGTCATTTCTTGTTTGATATTGGATAGCCAAAAATTCTCTTTGTAGATGGGGTTTGATGACATATGCAAGATACCAAGTTATTCAACACAATTTTTGGCAGGTATTCCCCCCCCCCCCCCTCCCTCCACTCCTTTTGGTCAAAAGTACTTTTTTTTCTTCTTTTTTTTGCTGGGGTGAACTAGAGTGTAAGTAGAGTGTAAATGAACTTGAACTGAAGTACAGCCCAGTAGAACTTAGTGATGTAAAAAAATATATTAATATATATCTTGCCAAATGGCATAGGAAATGTCATGATAAAGGCTTACACTCAGAGTCATATTCAGTATTGTCCTAACTGATTGGCCAGACTACATTCTCAGACATTCAACTATCGGAGGGTTATGACATGTAGAAAAACATTGCAAGAGTAAGTTATTTCATTATGTCTTTGAGATATGAGTATTTATTATGTATTATGTGTTTGTAAGCAATGGCACATTTTTGTGTGGCTTATAAATTTTATCATTGTACTGTATTATGATGTATATTTTTTGTATATATGCAAATTAATTTATGCAGTTCTGTTTCCTGAAGTGAGATGAGTCGGGTAAAATTGTGTATTATTTAATAGTAACACCCATTTTCAACTTCACAAGTTTGAGTTTGGTGCTGCTTTCATGTCATTTCATTAATTTCGATGAAATAAAAGGTGAGATTACAGGATTTTTTTTCCCTCTGCATTCATGCCATGAAGACCACTTCACATTCAAAAAGCAAAATTATAGTAACTATATTAAATTGTTATCCCCATCTGTGCAAAATATTCTCCTTATAAAGCAACTCTCTTTACATCATCATTTTCATAAGATATGTGTCGATTCCTGCGATTGTCTTGATATTTCAATCCAGTCATTATGACATGATTTGAACTGTGAAATTATGCTTGGTTTGCCATTCAATTTTCCAATGACTAAACTATTGATTTGCATAGTATTTCTCTACATAATCCAGTAAATTCTGAGAACAATTCTAACAGCAAGTCACTTCGTTGCAGAGTAAAACTGACTCCTAAATCTTAACTTCAGATGACTCCAGGATCATCTGATATGCGGGATTATCTCATCTTGCCTACCTTCAAAATGTCTGAACCATATTTTGGTGCTTTCATGAGTATATGTTACAGCAAATCATGTACTTAAGTCAGAGACCTGCTACTCTTTCAAGGTGAATGAGCATTAATAAAATCTTCATTAAGCTGTAATTTACATGCATTTTATTGACATTAATATCTTTATAATATGGCCACAAATTTAGGACCTTACATAAAGCACTGTAAACAATACAACACACATAATAACAAAAATCACACCTGAAACTGCCAAGCAAGACATACGAAGAGGGAAAATTTGACATTTCTGTGTTGATTTGAGTATACACAGGAAACAAACACAGGAAGGGAGATGTGAGTAATAGATACACTGGTGGCCAGGTAACATGAGATTGACCTGTGCAACAGCAACAACAAACATAAAAAGCATAAATATCTGTGTAAACTGATCTTTCCTCACTGATCTTGGGTAAAAAAACAGAAGAATATACACAGGAAACAATATACACAGGAAACAAACACAGGAAGGGAGATGTGAGTAATACACTGGTGGCCAGGTAACATGAGATTGACCTGTGCAACAGCAACAACAAACATAAAAAGCATCAATATCTGTGTAAACTGATCTTTCCTCACTGATCTTGGGTAAAAAAACAGAAGAAATACAATGAGTAGGGATGTTCCACAAATGTGATCTGTTTCCCCACAAGATGTATCCAATCATTCGTTTGTGGGAAAGAAAATATAACGAAAGCATAACCTTGGAAATGTCAGATCCACTGTCTTAAAGCCTTTGCTTTAATGAGCAGACATGCTTTTGTTCCTAATAATTTATTTTTTATTTATTTTTTTTTTTTACTTTGACTGACAAGTCGTGGGCAGACTGTGTTTTTACAGCTCCAAGAAATGTAAACTTGACTGGGTTCCATCAGGATGCTCTGCACAGGGACCAAATTAAAGGCAAACATTGTTAAGAATAAATATTTCCAAGGGCAAAGATTCCCATGAAAAATCATAATCTTTCAGTCCTACGCTGTTCATGGCTCACAAGTATGAAATATCACACAGAAAACACTTCATTGCTTGACTGTAAGAACTATTAATAGCATTCTCTTTGTTAATACTGTATCCCTTAAAATTTAAGGGACTTCATATAAAGACATATGAAATAGGAAATAAGATCTTTGGACAAGAATATTTAAAATGGTTTGTGCTACATGAAGTGACTTCTTTATTTTTGGAAAACTTGGGGTGTGGACTGCACTGCAAATGATTCACATTTTAAAGCTCATGCCAAAATTATGATATCTGTCATATTTTTACAATTTGAGATTTAATTGAACGCAGAGCAGGGGCAGATGTGGAAATTCTGTAAAGGGTGGGGGCAACTAATATTTCTGGTGCTACTTCCGGGTTTCATTTCATTTATTCTTTTTATTTCTTTTGTTTTTAACAAAAAAATAAAGGGGGGCGTGTGCCGGTTGCGCTCCCCTCTGGATCTGCCACTGCATAATGATACAAAAACAGGTGTTATTTCATCAATAGATTTCACTGTCAGCTTTGTTTTCCCCAAAGTGGCCCTTTCTTCATGTAAAATTTTAACCCGTTGAGGACGGACTGATTTTGCTACAACACGCATTTCCCATAGACACCTGCCCGAGTATACTCGGGACTCGTCCTCAACGGGTTAAAATACTTCACCTCAAGGCATATGATACAATACTTGGCATAAATTACCCAGTTACACAATTTTAAAGTCTCCACTTTATATCTAGTAACCTATAAACATAATATGTATGATTAATGCAATACATATAGACATTATTGTAATTCTATTGTGTGTATAGATAGTACTTCTGACTATGACATCTTTAAGAATAAATACATTTTGCTGAAATCTTGTATGTACAGAACAGGGACTCAGAGTGGATTTATATGTCAAATGTATTCTCATTTTTGTAAGCATTTCTTTCCTCAACAGTACATCAACAAAATGTCACGTCTCAATTAATATCCATATCTCTCAGAAATAACATGAGACCAAGTTGTGATCTTTGAGGTCAATTCGACAATGAAAACGAAATAGTCTCACCACCTGTAAGTGAAATGAACCAGTACCATCACAAAAAGAATATGAAAATAAAGTCAGGAAAAATAATTGAAAATATAAGTCATACCAGTTTGCTCAGAGCTGATTAGGTGTGGCTAAAGACAATGAATCCCTCTTTGAATTACACCTCATTTGGAGGCCAAACACTTTCTTACTGAGAAAGACTACACATTTCGTTCAGCCTTTGGTCAGAAGACAGGAAATTTTCAAGTTCCAAAACTGTAGTCTCCCTTTAAGGGCTGCATAGAAGAGTTTACGCAACAGAAAAAATAGCATATTTTGGGACTGAAGTGAAATAAGTTGGTTTCTTTACATAGACAACACAAAAGACATTGAATCTTTTGTGTATTTTGTATAATTTATTCAATTATAAATGTTTATCATCGACACATATGCATCTGCGGAGGAGAATTCTTTATAAGTGTGAGCCATGAAGTGTGTTGATCTGGAACCACAAACTGCACCACTCCTATCTCATCCATCATGGGCATGTGTACCTGCTAATCCAACTGAGCTCTGCAGTTTTAGTTCTTTTCTATATGCTGTATGAGACATATGCATCATGTCTGATTCTTCCACAAGTCAAGTGAAACGACCAGTGTGTGTCGGGGTGCAGATGTCTGGCAAGAGATGTTACAGACAGACCATAAATCAGTTCTGTGTTTGTAAGGCAGGAATGTTGAATGCTGACACTGTCCTGTTATCAACATGACCTCAATTTTCTATAAATCACGCCCTGCTCATCTCTTCGGTGATAATGCATACCTCATATGTCATGAGGAAGGGGAACCACACACTTAGTTGGAATACACTATCAGGTAACATGTGGGTGAAATAAAAACAAGCTGAAAGTCAAAGCACAAGCATGCATTTATGGCCAGTGCAGTTGCAGGTTCAGGGAACAAAAAAGTTGAATGATACACAGCAAAAGCCAATGATCGAGATGTAAACAACTAACCTAAGTGACATCAGGTGCTCTGATGAAAACATACACCTGCACCGATTGGTGGCAGTGATCTTTCCCTATGATGAGACACAAGTTTTTAATTTTTTCTTTAAAACTGAACTCTACCATGTAAATACTCATCCATTCTGATTGCCTGCATATATGCTTTACAAAATTAATCCTGGGAAAAGGGGCAAGATTTCCCTTTAACATATCATAAACTTTATCATAATTATAATCTTTTAAAGAACAAATACATTAATTTTGAATGGTCAGGCATGTACACAATCACTTAAATAGTAAAATGTTTTGACACATTAAAGATATCAAAATCTCAAAATCAATGTGTTGCTGAGCATTGCAGTATTTTCAGCTCAATAATTTCATCTGTGTTGTATTTCTATCTCAGGTACATCACATAATTATCAATTACCAAGTTGGATGAGGGAAAAAAACAACTAGCATAAACTCTTGGAATGTCTCAGTCTGATGTCTAATACCAACCAAATTTTCACTGAGGAAAGAGTACTTCTGACTGAATGAACAGGATGTCCAAAGTGAGAACAAATTAGAAGAAAATACAATGGAAAAGCAGTTTCTATGAAATAGATTCCACCATATGGATGAATAGATGAATGTATGAATGAAAGAATGGACGAATGTATGAATGAAAGAATGAATGAATGAATAGATGAATGTATGAATGAAAGAATGGATGAATGAAGAAATTAATGGACAAATGAGAGGATGACCAACAAATGAATGAATGTGAATGAATTAATGAACAGAAGGAACAAATGAAGAACAACTGAATGACTTAATGACCAACACAGGAACAAATGAATGAATGACTGCATTCAATGAACAAACTCAGGGTGCTACATAAGCACTTGCCTGATTGCCCAGGGCAAGTGAAAATCCACCTCGGGCAAGCATTTTTGAACAATGAGAACAAATGAAGAGTTTGTTTGCAAAAAACGATAAGTCCATTTTTGAAGATTTTGAAGTACGGCCTCTGTCATAAAGTACAAAATAATACCTTTTAAATGATATATTGGTCACTACATATAAAGGTATATTTTTGAAGTTATGATCAAAAGAAGCAAAAATTTTCTTATTATTCTCTTTATTTTTCTTGACCTTTAATCGCAAATATCTCCACTTGGCAAATATGGACTTATCGGTTTTTGCAAACAAACTCTTCAAATGCTTGCCTGAATTGGGCAAGCAACAAGTTTTGAAGCCACCTCTTTGTCACTTATTCCTCCCTACAAACCCACAAAGTCAACCATACAGAAGCCCAGAGATAATGATTGTTTAGTGATGCAACACATTTTTTATTCATATCAGCAACTTTTCAACACTCACATGAAGAAACCTCAATGCAATGCAATGGTAACACTCCATCAGACCAAGTTTGTTACTCCAATGTGTTTAAGCATGCTGTGTGCTCTTTATTCACATGATTGTGTTTTGTTAAGCCCTTGACTTACACATGATTTTCTCTATTATTTTCTTACATTTTGGACTTTCTTTTTGGGCAACTAAAATCAATGTTCAGGCAGGTGTTCTGCAGCAATTTGAAAATCTGATTGCCCAACTGGGCAAGTGAGAAAATAGAGTTATGTAGCACCCTTAAACCACATTTCACCAAGAGGAGCCAAACTCGCTCAGATGGCCAATATAGGAAAATGATGATTCAAGAATGAAGTGAGTCAAGAAGGCTTTTTGAGGAAGCTGTTAATGAGGCTACAACAGGAACAAACGTCAAATGCAATCTATACATCTGAACAAAAATAGCACAATCAAAATAAAATGGCCTACGTACTCCACCCACCAACACCTACAACTCATGTACACTACCTACACTTTTTGCCACGGCCAGAGGAACCATGGATTTTGGCATCATTTTGCAAACCTATTGTTCAAACTTCAAAAGAAGTGTGGAACAGAAAATACTCTTTTCATACATTTGTATATGGAGTAGGTACTACAGATTGCTTTGCTTTGTGAACTGCCACAATCCCTTCACTAATTCATCAATCTTGCTCATAAAAATTCACCTTCGTACCTCCAAGTGCAGGAATGTAATTTGGTTGCTGAACAAACCAGGGACAGAACTGTTTTCTCACAGCCACAGAACAAAAATAAGTTCATGTATTCCACTAATCCATGGGAAGTGTTTCATCTTTCCCTAATCCCTGCACTTACCAAAGTATATATATTGTTTGCACACATGTTCAATAGTGTTTTTACGAGGTGGTTCTCATCCAGCTGTGATGAACAAAAAAAAAATTAAAAAAAAAAAAATAAAGATTGTATGATGTACAAAGTATAGCAGTCATGCAACTTAAATGTCATAATTGAGGCATTCATACAATGTCAAACCAGGGAAGTGAGCCGTCTCACCTCCCTGGTCAAACCGAAAAGAGCACAGCCATTCATACAGTCAATAAAAATCTGTAGCGTTATTTCACATCTCTCTTTGACATCCACTTCTTTTCTCCTGATGAGTAAAACCTTTTTTTCACTTTACTAGTTGGTTAGGAAGATAACAAGACTGGGAGAATCATTTAACTCTTGAGACTCATTTAGGAGAAGCATTTAAGAGACATGTTTGCACATTGCTATACAAGCAAAAGTCCAATTTGCAGACACACATAAGACTTCTATTCAAATAACTAAAATAGCAACCAAAGGTACCTACAATTCACCTCCACAAGCATCACAAATGAACACACCAACACTAATTGGTTGAGGAGTTTGCATTACATAATGATCTGACTCCATGCTTTCACATTCCTGAACTGATGAAAGTATAACTTAATCCTAACATAGCCAAGGGCAAAACTCCGCATGTAAAAGCATTGTAATTATTTAGTCTATGGCTAATAGGAATTCAGGTGTACCTCTATCTAAATGCTGTTAGAAGATGATTTTAAAAGGAGACAGCACATTGAATTACATGTAGATGTTTCTATAGAGGAGGTCTGCTAACCTCAAGGTTTGCAAAATGTACACATCAATACTAACTGCACACAACATCAGCCACAGGAATGACTTTCTCTTCTTATTAAAACAAAAATGTGTTGCGGCGAAAACGGAAAATGGGTCGCGCTTCCATTCACACCATTGGTGTGAAGACCGAACACCTGAGAAAGAATCAAAGTCAAGGTCAGCCAGGGACTCACGCACACATACGTCACAGAAATGCAGGCAAGAAATACCTTCTACAAGTGTAGGTTTGCTTTAGTAGGGCACAGTTTGTTCCACGAGGATTTCTGTCCTTTATTGACATATCCAATGAGACAGCTTGCACTGAATTATTATTCTGCTTCTGGGTCATGTCTATTCTCAGTCGCCTGTAGGTGTCACCACTGTGAATCATACCCCAACTGAGATTCACCTTGACACAGTTTTCCACCTTCTCTCTCTCTCTCTCTTATGATCTCTCTCCAGCTGTGTTTCATTCTTACTTTTTTATCACATATCCTTTTTGAGCTCTCTCTCTCCCTCCTTTTCTTCAGTCTTTCTTTCCCTCTCAACCTCTCTCATAAAATGTCACTGCATATCAAAGTTACTGTAAAACGAGGAATGTTCGCATGTATTTTAATTTCGCGAATTTCGCGAGCGCCAAGATTCGCGAAATTAAAATGCATGCTAAATTTCTTGTCTACACTATATACATTGAATGCCAGTAGCAATTTGCGAAAATCTAATGCCGCAAATATATCATGCTTTACAGTAGATATTGTTATAATGCAAGAAAGAAGGAAACCACACACAGTAGCCAACTTTGCATACATTATGTTCTATGTATCTAGAGCTCCAATTTAGGTATCTCTTCAAAGATTAATTAGCTCTGTGAAAGATGGAAGATAAAGTCAAACTGCTTAGTTCAAAATAACAACTCGTCTTGAAAATTTCATTGAAATCCATCCATGACTTGTCACTTAATTGGTTTCATTCAAATACATAAACATCACACAAAAAACATAATCTTTGGCAGATGTAATCAGTGTACACTACTGATCACTGGTTAATACTACAGACTATACCTGACATTATATTTTGGAGGTGTATAGAGTCAACCTTGCCTATGTCGAATCTACTGTACTGTATAAGCTGCTACTTTCACGTACAGATACTCTCGCAAATGAGGAGATCACAGACATTTTTGCGAGATGTTCTTTTCCTGAATGGACACCAATGTTAACATAAGTGCACAATTACCCTAGCGCATGACGACATTTCTGCGTGCTGTTAAATTCGCGGTCCAACAGTGATTCGCGAAATTCGCAAAAATTAAACCCTCATGAAAATAACAGCTTATAAATACAGTATTTGGACTGAAGAAATAGCTTTGACTTAGAGAAAATTTGACTTCTCAGGATAAAAATCAGTACAATATAAAGAAAAGAGGACTTGAAAAGACCTTTGACCTGGGCGATTATTCGAGTTATGTGAGGTGGACTTACAATGTGTAAGCAAGGTTGACTGTACTAACATCACATGTTTAAGTTAATAAACCACTCATGCTAAGAGACATTCACTAGAAGGATATTAATAGATTTAAACATGCAATGTAAACTGCAACATAAGCTTTCTGGAATACAGAGGCCTTATTACAGAGCTCTGTAAAATACAAAAATAATATCATATATATTCAATAACTCACGTAAAATGTTCAGAGAAGGAGGTACATTTCTTTTTTTTTTTTTTACTTTAAGCAAGTAAACTAGGGCATGTTGGAAGAGTGGTAGCAACAGCCACTGCCTCCAAGACTCTAAAAAAAAAGTAAATGCACAGAAATCATACTTCCTATCACTAGATGGCGCTCTTCCATAAACAGCAAGCACACAACTTGCAGGCTGGGAAACTTTGTTGATTCATGAAATGAGCAAACACAATCCTTTTTGAGCCACACCACTATACATTACTAAATTATGTCAAAGGATAGATCTTTGCCATTTTTTCGTGCTTTTGCATCTCCCTTTCTTACTGTATCACAGCTCCCCCCCCCCACCTCCCCATTACTCCATCCATCACCTGTTTTTTTCTGTCTTCTTTCTTTTCTTGCAGACTATGCATTATCAAGATTAATGACTTATGCACATGTTTCTATCCAAATAAAAGTTTTCCACATGACTGGGAGTTGAGATGAGCCTGTACAGATTTGTACCTCAAGGATTTTGTTGTTGTTGTTGTTGTTGTTTATCTCTTCCATATCCCATACGGGACAGGTGTATTGCCCCCTTTATGATTGTCAGGCTACGTCTCCTGGTGTCTTATTACCTCCGCCATGGGAGGACTAAGGAGGTGATGTTTTCATCGGTGTTGGTTTGTTGGTTTGTTGGTTTGTTTGTCTCTGCAAAATAACTCAAAAAGTTGTGAACAGATTTGGATTAACCTTCCAGGAAAGGTTGTGAATGACACAAGTAACAGATAATTAAATTTTGGTAGTGATCCAGGAATATCTATGGATTTTATGAAGGATTTTTTATATTTTGGCTGGTAGGGTTAATGAACTCGGGAGTTCAAGCAGCGCGTATTTGAAGTTTGCATGCGTCCACTAAAGTGCGTGCTCTACAAGTAATTTCTGCAGGGCTAGGGTAAGACGCCGCGCAGCTGAAAGTTGATGATGTAACAAATGGCTTCTTTATTGGGAGAGTGGGCTATTTTCAGCATACATTACTGAGTGGAAATCGCTGATCTCTATGGAAGAACAAGATCAGTGGTGGAAAAACCTGCTTGGTGGAGGTCTGTGCTCTCAGAGTGCTTTTCTAGTATTTTGACAGCAGAATTTTACAGTAAGATCTATGTGAGGTCTGACGCATATTATGACTTGCTCTATCATCTCCTCTTCAGAGCTGTGTGCTCTGCGTGTTGATTGGTAGAAACCCCACACTGTTGTACACACTGTCTAAAGTTCCTGGCACATTTATAAGGGATAATCCCATTTCCTCTTTACACTCTACCTAGAAACCACTTCAACTCACCTAGGACTAAATTGACCAGTGTATACACTCTAATTAAGCCAATACAGGAAACACCTCAATTTGATCACTAGATTCTTAGAATGGATTAAACCTACATGTAACAGCTTCGTGTGTGGCACTGGTATAGCCAAGGTATGAAGATTTTTTCATAGGTTTTCATTGGATAATTCATTTACACATTGATGATAGTAGGTGAACATTTGATATGTTTTTAAAGTCACTTCTTTTATGATATACAATAAGAATTAAAGAAAATTGTGTTTCAGTCACTACAATTTATCTGTAAAAGAGAAAGAAGTGTAGCTAAGAGATCTAGTAAAAGAATGAAGTGCACACATACAAAACAGTCATAATGCACATCATAGAAAAGATACCTGCATTGGTGTTGCATTTGCAGCCTCTCCTTGGTACAAATCCTTTTAACCTTTAATCTCAAGATTGTATTGATCAGATGTTCACATCAATTTTCACTCTCTTATTCATCTTAATATGAACAGTCTAAACACACACACACAATAAAACTTGAGACTGGTCTAAATAACCCAATGTACAATAATGTATCTCAACTTAATACCCGACAACACAGTCAAGGCTAGCAAATTCTTGACAACACAGTGTTTTTGCAGCTGGTTTTCGTTATGTAATTTTCATCAATTTCCTTTGTTCCAGATATGCAATAAAAGGGGATGACCTATTCTAGCAGAGTAAAATTGCGCTGGTGCTCATTCAGTCAGTTTCTGAATGACAGTTTGATGATCTTGCCACACTCTACGATACCATGCTGCCAAAAAAAGGCTCTATGGGAATCTCACTCTACATTGCTGAAAACACTGTGAAAATGTCATTTTTATTTATCCATTTTTTTTTTTGTAATCATGCCATGGGTTTGATTTTGATGAAACCTCTTTCATTCTCTTTGTTAGGTTTTACTAGCTAAAGCCAACCTTCATATAATGCCCCGTCACTGACCAGGCACGCTAACCTGGAAACATTAAACTGCACATTACTTGAATACAAGACCATTCTGAAGCAAATAATTTTCACACAACAATAGATATATAATGTACTCTTAAATAAATCCCACAAGGATTGGAACAATCATCCTCCAGTATTCCCACTGATCAGTTACGTTGCTAGCCATCCCCTTTAAAAGATCCCGCTTCATTTATTCATCGCAAAGAGCAGAGAGTGGCAGAGTGTTTAACCTGATGAAGTGGTCCCGCCTTACATCCAACTGGACCCCATGGAAGACCAGCTATTGCAGCTGAATATGGGCTATCTTCTCAGCCATCTTCTCAGGTGGAAATCAAACAAACAAACAAACGAACAAGCATGACAAGGGGCATGGCAAGAGTGCACTGGTAGAGGCAACCGCATCCTTCACACAGCATGGATATAAGTACGTGGGACTGCACGGGAGCTACCATGTCGGTGAATCGATAGCTAGATATAATTCGGTTGTCATTGATAATTCTGCAATAGCCAAATGGTGTTACTAGTACTAGAGGAGCTTTATACGCGTAACCATTTATTCGACTGATAACTATATCGGTAACTTACTTCGAGGATTTTCCGTAGACGATTGAATGGTCCGAACTCCAGCCCGCCTGGCGAAAACCGTCGGCACATCAATGACTAATGACCGTCATGTCATTCAACACGTGCATAAATTGTTTATTATAGTCTTCTCTCAGACGTTGATTATTTTCCTTCAGCTTCGTGAACTGTTATAAACACCGGGATGTAAGTTTCAGCGGGGAGCCGGGGAGTATTATGTAAACGTAAATCTCAAAGCCAAGAGTAAGTGCCAAAATTCATGCCTTTCTTTACTCAAGGTTTGAAACTGCTATAACATTTAATTTAATGCCGTTGTAAACAATGGCTGCCAACGTATAAAAGAATGTGTGGAGACAGTTCATGCCAAATATTAAAAAGTATACACAAAACAAAAACAGACCCTCAGGAAGTTAGGCCCTACAAATTTGATGGACATAATACATGTTGTGAGAGATATAGACAGATAGACAGACAGACAGACAGATAGATAGATAGATAGATAGATAGATAGATAGATAGATAGATAGATAGATAGACAAATAAAAAAACACATTCCTACAGTAGCTCTCCCGTTTCCAAAGAGCGATCAGCGAATCAATCAACAATGCCTTGACCCTATGGTTATTAGTGTGCATTTCTTTGTCTGATCTGGGGATTTTGTGCACTGGATTATCATTTGTATTTGCTTGTTTTCGAATGTGTCTTTTTACAGACACAATTGTATGTGCACGTTTGTTAATTTGTTGGCATTTTTATTTACTTTTTTGAATTCGTTTCGTAATAAATATTAAAAACAGTACTGCCTATATCATGAATGACATTGAGTAATCGGGCAATACATCAAGCAAATAATACAGTGTACGTAAATATAAAATCTTGTTTTATAAGATAGATGCAACTTTGATTAATGCAAAGGGCAAATATCAGACTATCATAAGCAAATAAAGAAATGCAAATGTTCGTCGCAATTGCAATAATAGCCACCATGACAGGGAACCGACGAGGAGTGATATTAAGTTCTCCAGAAGGGATATGTAACAGGTTTGTTTGTTTGTTTGTTTGTTTGTTTGTTTGTTTGTTTGTTTGTTTGTTTTTTAATGAAAAATGAGGAAAATGAAATTTGAACATATTATCTTTAGGCTTGAGCATAACGACACTATACAGAAAGGATGCACTCGGAGAGCGAATCCCTCGCCAAGACCCGATCATTTCGACGCCATGAAATGTGTCACAGCCATCTTGAATATTAATTTTAGTGATCCATGATGGATGATAATGGTAATGGTGATAACAATAAATGGTTACAATAATAATCATCAGCATCATTATCATCATTTTTATCATTATCACCATCATAAAACAAATAATATTGATGATTAAAAGAATACTGGCAAATTGAAAACGTAAATCCGGATTTCGAAAAAAAAAAATCTTTTTAACCACCAAAATCTACAATCACCCGTTGCTTGAACAAACTAATCAGATAATCAAAATGTGTTCACATCAGCTGCTGTTTAAAGGTCCTGTTTACCTTTGGGAACAGTGATTAAAAAAATTTCAAGATATGACATTTAATGCATATGTGTAGGTTTGTTGTACCACAAAACATCATATAAAATTTTTGCGATAAAACCTGAAATAATAAGGATATCTATAGCTATTGTTCACATTTTGTATATTTAACAATACTTACATCGATTTTACCGATTCAAATTTTTACAGTGTTGTTTCTATCCCTAACTCACATTTTAGAACTATTTTAAAGCACTAATGCTGGGTTTTTGTTTCATCTGCAAAAGGTAAAGTATGCCTTTAAGTAATATTGCTATCAGACAAAATAGAACAAAACAAGCATAATATTATACAGATTTCGATTATAATAACCTTTACAGCGGAGGTATTAAACGTAGCATGTCATCTTAGTTTTGTTTGTATCAGTCAACCGCCCGACCGCACCTGACTCTACGTACACTTACGACTCTCTGGGAAACAATATTTAACTAAACAGTTTACAAATTTCATAAATAGCAATGTGCGTGATTTCAAATTAGCTGTGAACATATTTGATATCAGTGCATCTTTTATTCATTCATAGTACGAGTCAGTACAGGATGTATATTTTGTGTCAAAATTTCGCAAACTTTGTCTGTTCCCGGACCCTACCAATAGATGGCGCGATTCATGTTTCTGCATAAGACTGGAAAATCTTTGGTTACACACATGCACATTGAGGGAAATTGGCGCTAAGCAATAATTATGGATCCAGTCAATTCAGACTTTTCGCAGAACACGTCACTTACAGGAGGAAAACCAGACAATCCGTTAAAAGTTCTGAATGTATACTTTTTTGGTTAAATCCACAACTAGATGAGAAGATATGCCGAAAAAAAAAAAGGAAGCGCGAGAGAGAGGAAAACAATGAGAAAGAAAATGTGTACATGGATTATGTGAAAATTAAAAAAGTGTGTACTTTTATTAATTAAAGAATTAAGATTTGTAGAATTTTTCCATATATCTTTTACAATCGTTCCATATGCGCACTACCTACTGTTGACCTAATAAAAAAAAAAAATCACAACTTTTGAACGGATTATTCGATTTCCCTAAAACTTCTCATTTCTAGGTTTAATAAACCATCTACACTCATTGAATCCAAGTAAGCCTACTGGTACGTGTTTGGAATAAATTCCCTTGGGCAAAAAAGGAAAAGAGAAAGAAAAAAGAGACAGATAATCTCTGATATCTGAAAATGCGCATGCCGAGTGTCTGAGGTGAATAGGCCTATGATAGTAAAGCCAAATTATGAAATAACAAGAATTGCTTATTCGGCGAAACTGGACCTTTTAAGTAGTTGAGGGGGTGGGGTGGGGGAGGTGGCGCCAGAGCCTGAAATGGCTCAGTCCATTACTATTACCATCACCCTTTTCTGAATACATGTGGGCATTGATGTACTAGTACTTCACGTCCACTGTAAATATTTTCTTGTTTTCGTATTTCTCAAATGCAAACGTTTCCAATAACAAATAAAAGATAGGAGTAATCAAATAAACTTATTGGGGATGAATACAAATGTATACAGGCCCGTACGAAACGACAGCCTATTCAACTGCGGATCCTGATGAATTGATTAAACATAATGAGATTCGGGAGTTCTGCTCTAAAGACCAAAAGAGACCTAGGAAAAAAATAATAAAGAAAGGTGACAAATGGGAGCTGAAGTTCACGACATAGCATTTCCATTATATAAGTTGATAGATGGCTAATTTTGTTAGTTGTCTCGATTAGAATGACAATAACATCCCTCGATAGTGATGCACGTGCACTGCTATGCAAATTACGCCAATGGACATTTAATTTGCAATTTAAAGGGACATTTACTTCCGGGTTTCTATTACCCATTTCCCAGGGTTTTCATAGAGCATAAATACAAATTTTTCTTTAAAAATGACATAAAAATCATATATTTCATGTGTTTAAGTCTTTTAAAATTCTTTATAAATCATTTTATAATTCTTTGTAAGAGAATTAGCTAATATCTTGCATTTCTTTCTTTCTAGATAAGTTTGACATGAAGCAATACGTTTTCGAAGAGGCTAGCAAGTCAATCGTGATCACGTGATACCTTGACGCGCCACTAAACAAACCACTGCCGCGTATGATTGTGTGTACATACTGTATGTGTATACATCTGCTTCCCCGGGGATCCCAGCCTTGCATGCATGAGTATCTTCTCCGCTGCAGGATCTTCAAATCGTAAATGTTACCTGGCGTTTAATATACATGAAAATAGTCTCTGATATCTGCCAGTCACTGTTTTGAAATGGCTCAATCGAAGGTGACGGATTATTACAGTCGACGGAAACATACCAGTGTGTTTCAGTCGACAAAACGGCGATCCAGCAGACCCGGTAAAGTCTCCTTGGATGATTCAGCGTTGGGTAAGTGTCTCCCAGCAGAGGCTCACTGCTTCGAGCCCGCAGAGAAGGCCTTTCCTGTCCCCGAACCTGTGGCGTGCAAAACTGCTGCGTTTGGAGTAAAGTCGACACGTGCTGACCCTATCACGAATGCTGGGGTCGATCTTTCACTCCAGCTGAAGTCATTCAACAAATCGCTCTCCAAACCCCCCAAAAATGAGTCCGTGGGAGAAATTTTGACAAGGACTGTATCCAGGTCAGTGCTTGGTAGGAACAAGAAAACAACCGATTTCATCAATAGTCAGCCATGTCAAGAAGCTGTGGAAACAAAGCAGAAAGTATCTGAGAAAACACCGCTCAAGCGGCAGGCTTCCACTGAACCTGATAGGGATGGTCCACCAGGGAGAAAGAGAAGTAAACTGAACACCGATGAAGCAGAGACTAAAACCTCTGTTGATGATGTTAACAGGACTCCAAGCCGCTCAAAGTCCAAACGAAGGAATGCCGCGTCAGCGAGAAGACGTCTTGAACCAGAAACTGCTTCTGGAACCGAGTCGGTAACAAAGTCAGCAAAACACTCTTGCCAGTCGACTCAAAGTCAGTCAAACATTGTAAGTTGAATAGACAAACTACTTGTAGTTGTTCTATTCATAAACAACACAAACTGGTACTACCTGTAGTACAGGTTATCAATTTCTCTCACCACAAGCTTTTTACTTTCGCTGGTGTTCTGGGTTAGACCTTGAAAAATTTTTTAAAATGGCACCAAGGTTCAACCTCCCATATTGAGATTCAAGCGTGCAAATGATGTTATGGTCAAATTATGGGCAGCTTGCTTTAAAGGGTGTGTACAGTTCTGGTTGAGGTGAGGATTTAGCTTTTAACGTTTTGCGAGATATTCAGAAACCACTCTTCTATAGATTGCTAGAGATGTCAAAGAGCATGCAATTCTATTTAAGGGGCATCAAAAGTTTATTTGATGAAAATCAGTTTTGAAATGGCTGAGATATCCAAAAACAAGGTGAAACAAAGAGATCCTAATAAAAGGTGTCGCCTGTCGCCTTTTATTATTATCACTTTTTTGGATATCTCGGCCATTTGAAAACCAATTTTCATCAAATAAATGTTGAATCCTTAAATTACATACTCTTTCATATTTCATAAGAGGTTTCTCATTATCTCACTTAGGAATGTTCAAAACATGAATCCCCACCTCAACCAGTACTGTATAGTCCCTTTAACATGTATCAAAAAACAATAATTTAAAAAAAAAAAAATCAGAGGAAGAGTTTGCTAGAGTCAATTGCAAAAATAAAACAATCTTGCATTTTTTTTTTCCACTGAGAACAAATGCACTGAATGAAGCTTGTCAATGATTTTGTGAATGATATCATTATTGTTCAACATTCTTCTTCTTCTTGGGTATTGTGCGACACCCCTTAGTTGGGGTCAACCGGACACTCTAGACTCCAGAACAGTCTAGAATCACTCTGCTCTGAAAAATTTAGACATGCATGAGGTTTATTTAAGATTTTACACACTGCTATATTTACAACAAGTCAAAACCTCACATTACAAATTCTTGTACACCTAATCTAGTATGACCAGAAAATTACCTGGGACAGTGCTAATCTGTTTGCCTGTTCCGGATGTAGATATCATTATTGTAAATGATGTAGCTCCTCTGATGACTTCTGTAGGGCCTTTGCAGTCTACCACAGAATCAATTGTTGTCTAATACTTCAATCTCATCTGCTAGAAAGGACTCTTGTGGCACAGAATTGTTTAAGCATGCAGATAACTGACATTGCCTTTGTAAAACATTTCTTTACGAAAATAATTTCATGTTGCAAACACATCCTGCTTTACAGTATAAGAATGTCTATGTAGTAACATTAAATGTCCTGTTTGCCATCACTAATAGCCAGTGTTCATTTTTAAAATACAAAAAAAAAAAAAAAAAATCTTGTATGATTTATATTTCACAATTCCAGGGAAGCTTGGACCCGGCCGAGATGAGAAACAAGCTGGTAGGCTGTGGCAAGCTGGCTGATCTCCAGGCACGGCTGGCTCTGGTGAAAGGGACGGCTGCCGACATCAAGAAGCTGAGAGAGAGTGCCACCAGGGAGGAGAAAGTGAAAGCTCGGAAGGAAATTCCAGCAGAGAAGGAGCCTGAAAAGTATGTGCTCAGATATGTGGATGTGTGATTTTTCACCAGAGATGTGGACTGGCTCAGTCTCTTCCATTTTGCATCATAAAAGACAGTCTTTGTCAATATGTTTCTATTTGTTGTTTTATACACTGTACTTCAATCATTGTGAACACCTGTTTCCTGTTAATTGGAT